>NC_068355.1:50326110-50576110 GCF_020536995.1 Dreissena polymorpha | reverse complement strand
CAAATTGCCATATATAGGTTTTGCTGAAGAAGTTTATGAAGCTTACACATTTCTTATTTTACTAACGCTTCCATTATATTTCAAAACAATACATCTTTTAAATATCTTCCGATGTTAAAGATATTAACGTTTTACAGTATAAAATATGAACATTAACTTCTTGAATTCGCTTTATAATTCAAATCGCGGCGTTGTTGGTGGTATTAAATTGCGACGACTGTCCGTAGAAATGTAACTCCCCTTCATAGTCTCTTTTCATTTCAAAGAAGTGACCAAGCCAATTTAATGCAGTCTCAGAGTGATACAAGTTCAGTTTGTTTCTTTGATCACATATATAAGACTCAATAACTTCCATAGAATTTAATTGCTGGTTACGTTCACCGAGTCCTCCGTTTGAAAGATACTGTGGATAAGTGAGAAACGTACGTGCAGCCAACTCAGCGCAGTTCATCAAATCTTTCTCCGTTGTATTTAAAAATAAATAAGCACAAGTCGATCAGCCATATTATTGTACTTGCCGACTTTGAGTTTTAAATTTCAGAGTCAAAATTGATCAAAGCTGAGATGTGAGTAGCAGAACTTAGATTTTTATAAATGGCTTATCATGAATTTTTACTTGTTTATTATTTATTTTGCCCCTTGGCTATGCAGGCTAAGCACGGCACGAAGTTTGATATGATACAAGAATGATTTTCTTGTTTATGTAAGGTCAATATAAAGGTTTTCATTTTTATCCTCACCAAATATTGCAAAAGCCGTGTTCTCCATCATTTTTTCCACTTCGTCTCAACTAGGCAATATCTTCAGCAAAATGAGCACGTTTTACCAACAAAAAATGAAAATACAATATTTAGTATAAAAGCTAAAACTATTGATTGAAAATAGTTTCAAAGTTTATTGGCAATGCGGTATTTTGCCTTTGACCAAATACATATTTACAAAGATATGACCAAGACAGGGAATCATATAATACATTCAAATTACGATGAGCAGTTATGAATATTATACTAAATAATATGTGTTACCAAAATACAATTATGCTTGTCCGGATATCATATTTGTTAAGTAAATCTTTATATTATGGACAACATGATATAAGGTGATATTCCGATTCGCAAACATTATAGTTAAAGAGTTTACACCTTGCGTTCTACTCGGGACAACCTATTACAGTCCGGCGGTCGCAACATTACCTTTATTTTTATTATACTATGTAATAATATCGAATTCAGATCACACCAAATTCTTAACAAATGCATTAACACATCCGCTTATTTCTTTGTAGAGAAAATAAATTATCACAAACGTATTAACACGATGTAACCACAAAATATTACATAAGTGCTTACACCCAACTTACATACGCGGTTATATGTAAATTTTCATCAACGATATCGCGCTTAAAACAGTCTCACGCCAAACAGCTGTTTAACTTTCTCAACATTACCGTCAATAGCTTGCGCTAGTCGAGCCATGATTGAGTACTCGTATCTCCTGAAATCTTCACATATAATTTTGTTCTTGCCTGAATACATTTTATCATTCCAGGCTTTTGTTTCGCGTGTAGGCCGCGTCCATGGTCCCCTGCAGGCCCGATAGTGATGAACGAGAATCGCATCGTCGTTTAATTGGCGCAATCTGTAAAGCAACACAAGTGTATATACGCAATCAAAATACAAAACAGGTTAATATGCGCAATATGTATAAAACACATGCTTGCTTCTCTCCTACTCTCTCTCTCTCTCTCTCTCTCTCTCTCTCTCTCTCTCTCTCTCTCTCTCTCTCTCTCTCTCTCTCTCTCTCTCTCTCTCTCTCTCTCTCTCTCTCTCTCTCTCTCTCTCTCTCTCTCTCTCTCTCTCTCTCTCTCTCTCTCTCTCTCTCTCTCTCTCTCTCTCTCGCTCGCTCGCTCGCTCGCAAATGGTGTAAGGTACGCTAAATATGTATACAACACAGGTTAACATCGTGCAAAAAGATGTACCATTCTATAAGCGGCAGGCGTAGCACCAGACTAGTCTGCGCATTCGCAGTCAGGTCAAAGCTGCATTGTTCGCTATAAATACACGTAAGGTTTCGTGGTCTCATTACAGGACATAATGATTTAACTGCAGAGTATACGGCTTAAGACGCATATCTGGTGCTACACTGCTCAACTGGTCGGTGATGCCCCTATGCATTTACCCTTTGAAACCAGGCAAAGGATCAAATATATGATCATTGGATGTCCCATGTTTTACTCTGCATGGAATGAGGATGTAGCGCGGCGCATCTACAAACGGCATCGTTACGTTAATATTGGAGGCGATGTACCGTCTCGTGTTGGGATTGGTTTGTGTCCAGGAGTTTATATGCATGGTGGTTTTGAACCTGATTCCGGCAAAAGCTGGATCTTTTTTAAATTCCTTATCCTACAAAAATACATGTTAATCTCTGTATCATATTATTTGTAAAATTTATAATTCATACATAATTGAAGTGCACTTGGATGATAAGCCGACGAGGTCCTTCCGAGCCGGAGGCTGCATTGTGTGAGGACCTCGCAGTCCGCAAACGCTAAACAGGAACGACACTTTCCGCTTTTAATGTATTTTTTTGTTTAAAGGAAACTATTTAATGACGAAAATCCAGTTTAGATTCATATTCAATCAGATCTCAATATTTTGTCATGGAATTCATCAATAGTATTAACTTACAAAACTTGGCATCCACGATCCCTTAAGTTGTGGAACATTTGGCACTAAGAATTCGTCATTGTCGAGCACTGTTGCGTACTTGTAGACACTGGACCTTGCTTGAAAGTAACTTATTTGCACCTGCATATCGTTATACTTCTGGGCGTCTTCTGTCATGAAATGTCTCTTATTTGCACCGGAGACTGAAAATGGTTTCTATATGGACGAACGATTTGTAATGCTGATCTTACATATACAAGAATAAACATAATAAAACTCCGGCTGTGTCATAGGCTGGGAAATGCTACATTTCTTAGCATATGCCTTATATATTATAGTAGTGAAGAGGTTACCATTCAATATCGTTGCCTTATCTGTGTGGTATTTATGTTTGTAAAACTTTTTATTCAACTTACGTAAGATAATTCTGATTAACAATACACATACGTTATTTAAGGGAAAAAGGAAACACGGAACAATACATTGTAGCGATAATATAGAAAAGAAACACGTACTTCGTTCGGGATAGTCGATTTCAGTGACCTGAACCACTCCCTTATTTTGGTAGTGATTGAGGACGGCCATAGTGATGTTGTCAAGATTATTGGTAAAGATGAAAATAGTTGCTAAGTCGTTGCTAAGGTAACGTATGCCTTCTATCCATTCGATGAGTTTTGATGTGTCTATAGGCAGCACCTTCAGCTTCAAAAGTACAGCTATGCCATCGATCTTTAAAAGACGTAAAACACGCATTATTTATATTCTAGTACCTTTATTTAAACTTTCAACATATTTTACTGATACGCGTGCTAACATGTTTAAGCTTTTCTTTTTGATGAAACTATTGTAGACCGAGTTTGAATGCTGCAAAACAGGTTACGACATTAAAATATTGCATCTTGTTAACAAATTATCGAAAATGGCAAATATAATTGCATTAACGCATCAAACACAAATTAATGTTTTATACTATTGGAATTTCGACGAAAACTAAACAAAACGGATATTCGCCAAATAATTAAAAAAATGCAAGCACAAGTTTTGAAGAACAGACTTGGAAAAAGCGAATTCACGACAAGGGATTACTATGAATCAACTGTAAAATATATACTTACACATTGTGAGAAATTAAGTGATAAAATCATATACATGTACCAAATTAAAATGACTTATTTTAACAATTGTAAAATATAGTAACTATATAATAAAACTTAAGTTACGCCAGCAGCATAGACATCTTATCAAGTGACAGATCGCCGAACAGTTCCAGAAACCACAAAATCACACGACAAACGCAAAACGCATCCAACCTGTTATTGCAAGATACTTAATTTGGGGCTAATTCGGTTTTGTGCCTGCACAAACCTCATCCAACACACTTTGAAATAAGATTTATTGTAATACCTTGTTATATTCTATCAAGCCGACAGGTAAGTAAACCGTGATAACATTAAGTTTAATACCTTGTTATATTCTATCAGCTCGACAGGTAAGTAAACAGTGATAATGATTATTAAGTGTATTACCTTGTTATATTATATCAACTCGACAGGTACGTAAACAGTGATAACATTAATTTTAATACCTTTTTATATTCTATCAAGTCGACAGGTAAGTAAACAGTGATAACATTAAGTTTAATATCTTGTTATATTCTATCAAGTCGACAGGTAAGTAAACAGTGAAATCATTAAGTTTAATACCTTGTTATATTCTATCAACTCGACAGGTAAGTAAACGTTGGTGTCTTCAGAGCAGTTCGAACCGGAAGTGTTGATGGTGACTCCTTGTATAGTCTCAAACGGAAGTTCCGTGTAACAAACGACGTTTGCTTGTTGTAACTGCCCAGGTCCAAGCTACATTTATAAAATTACGGCGAAAAGATATTCATCTTGTACATTGGTTGACTGTTATAATATCTTTATTTTCGTAAATGTTTCAGATAAGTAAGACCTGTGTATCTCCATTTACTCTACGGGCAAATACATTTTCACGTTCTCAGAGTATTTCGAACCGAAAGTGTTCACAGTGATCAATCGCATGATCCGTGTAATAAACGAAGTTGCTTTGTCATTAGCGCCCGCAAAGATGTGCATGTCAAATGTATGCGATGTTGGTGTAGTGAATGCATTTGAAACCTGGTGGTTACACAACTCTGTGTTAATATTGAAATTCTATTCCACACTATTTTCAAGACACTTAGGTCAGTTTTGGTGTTCATAAAACAATATAACTCGGCACAGAAAATCGAATGTTACGAAATGAATTTTTTATTGCTTGTAATGATCGATATCTGTGTAGCGGAATCGGCACTTATTTTTCATCTGCTGAATTCGACAACAATTCAATTCAATTCAATTTGATTGCTTGTTGAAATTTAATAAGATTATTACAATTTAATTTATACATTAAAATACTATTTGCTTAATAATATTTTCATACGTACTCTAAAGGAAAAGTAGTTAATCTGCGTTGATGTCGACCAAGATGTACGTTGATCCGATTTATAAACACAACAGGTGGCATTATTGGTCATGTTGAAGGTAACAAGTCTCCAAATGTTGATGTTTAACTCATGTCCTTTAATGACTTCCTTGGGTTGACTAGCATTAGGAAAGACATTCTTTGAACGATTGTGCAACGCCGGACGTATGGCTTCGTTTACCGGAAGTGCAAACGACGAGTACATGTACACTCGCTCGCTGGGAACCTGGATGTAAAACGACGTTTTGGGGTGTATTTTTGGGAGGTCCGGTATTCGATTCGACATTACACCCTGTGGTCCGATCGTTTTCAGAAGCAAGATCTGGAAATATTCGTAAGGAGTACCGTAAGACGTAATTTAACAAAGGAACAATTCGCTGCAAACATGGAAACCCTACACAATAGCAATTAAAACACCCACTTGTTTCCGGTTTTGTAAATTGACACACGTTTTGGTTGGTGGTATGATATGAAAAAAGAACAGGATGAACATCTTTCATTTTTTACACGTGTCGTAATGAATCAGTATTAATTAATGTATTCACGTAAACAAGCCGGTAATGCGAATACTTTGATAACGAACGGCACTTCGATTACAGAAGCCACGGAGAGAGGTGAGTTCTTCAGCTTTTTTAAGTCGTCAAACGATGCATATACTGGATGTTTTAGAGCATGGTTAATGTTCAGTATTACTGTTTCCTCACAAATATCATAACTGCAACGAAAAGGGTGTGAATCTGAAACAATTTATTTTTATTTTGTCAATTTACCAAAACGTGAAGGTCCTTTTAAAATATGCTCTATCTTCGTTCATATTTCATTGAGTACTATCACAATTTCAGTATTTGGAACACAGTAATTACTCTGCAAGCTGGGAAAGCAACATGTTTTTTTTAATAGGTACTGATAATCAAGTTTATGCTGTTTTCCGATGGAATGTTCTCATATTTTTGCAAAAGTCTAATATTCTTCCTTGAAAATTTTTCTTAATAATACAAAAGGATATACCATAAATAAACTTCACAATGTATCGTATCTTAAAAACTAATATTAAGGATATACATTTATAAAAAAACAATGAGGAACTTATATTTCGCGCGTGGCTTTTGTTTATCTCTGTTATCCGCTATCCACGTATCCGCATAACCATCGTGGTAAACCATTTAAAAGATAACATACCTAGTTAATTATTGAATTTAATTATTGTTGGATATTATTGTGTACGTAATAAATCAATATTGATTAATGACATCACGTAAAGCATTAAAAAAACAAATAATATTAATTATATTTATTTAATAATTGAATAATAATTCTTGCAATCAAATAGCGTTGGATATCATTGTGTAATCAATACATCATAATTTTGAGTAATGTAGTAACTTATTTTTTATATAGTGTTCAAACAACATTCATGTATAAAAAGTAACCAGTTATATTTTTGTTTACAGATTGCACTTCCTTGCCTCAGATATTCAACGTCAACTAGTGTTAAACATCCCTATTTAATTGCCTTTACATTTCTTGGAAGATAATGCCATGGGCATAAATTAGACAATCAGCGATCGATTTTCACCGGGTACTCAGGCTTTCCCCACATCCAAATACAATACCAAAAATTGAAAAATCTTTGAGATAGAACGAAAAAGGTTAAAATTGCAGCTATAATTCAAAATTCGTCCAAACGTTCATGTTTGGGCACACTCTCGATCCACACTTAATGCGGTCCATGGAAACACCGAATTCCACTTTTTACCGAATTACAACCGAATTCCACTTTCAACCGAATTACAACCGATTTACACATTAAATTGATCGTTCGTATCATTCTATACATAGATATATTGTCACTTCTATGCTAAGACGCATCACATTCCCCTGGTTTGGGGAATTATGCTTCCGCCGAAGTAGTTCTGCGTAGGAATGAAAATGTTAATAATGAAAGAAAATCATTTTTATTGTGTGTTTAAAACGGAATGTTGGTTAAAGAAATGTTATTTAATTATGTTTGAATGTGATTTTGAATCTCTATTAAGACTGATAGCGATTATGAGAAGCACGATTACCTAACATACTTTCGCTTTTACTTTTCACTCGTAAAAAAGTGCTACCCACAATTCCTTTCGCGTTAGTACACCGGTCAGTAAGACCGGTGTGTACACAATGCGTTGGTATCGATTAGATACGGGTTCTTCACATGACGCCGGGTTATTACCGAATTCCACTGTCACTAATCACAGGCCGAGCCTCTTTCAATTGTTTTGCGATGTTTACAGTTGGCTAATTTTAATCTTGAATTAAAATGTTTAATTTATGACGCAAGTTTATTCTGATTCCAAGTTGTTACTATACCTTTCTAAAAATATATCTCAAAGCGATGTTAACTGTCACCTATTTTATGATTGGTCGAATAGCTAACTCGAGCGCACGGGTTTTTGAAAAAATAGTTCATACTTGTTTTGTAAGCGTTGAACACACAGCGTTAAAAAAAATTGAATTATGCTGAAAATTTTGATCATCGAAAGTTGTGATTAATTGGAGGAACATTTCGAGACAGCAATCTTTTGTCAAGTAGAGATTGCACATATCCTCATTTACTTTATTGTATATTATAAAATGGACTCACCAATCGTTAAAATCATGTAACTATTAAATATATTCATGAAGTACGACCTATGAACTTATTCATTGTGTAAATAGTCATTTATGTTTTATAAATGTGTGTGCTCTTAATTTATGAACAATTGCAAAATGTGCATGGTACGCATTCGACATCCAACCGCGAACATTGCATGGTGCGGATACGACGTTCGGAAATAAACCCAAAATCAAAGACTTTAAAAGTTTGTTTTGAGGATAACCATGAGCAATCGTTCCAAGAGGGACACAAAAACGATCAACTACAATAAATTGAAAATATCAGAGATGGTGGACGTGGGCGAATCTAATTTAAAAATAGAAAAGTCGACCGAAGGTACCCATTTGGAGACTACAGCAGAAGTGCATGTAAACAAAAATGGCGTCCCCCAGTTGCTTTAGGACGATGAAATCGATGAAAACGAGCTTTCTCTCATGAAAGAAGGAATTGAAAATCCAAAGAAACAAGAAGAAAAACTGCGCAAAAAATAAGAATTTCATGAAACAAAAAAGCAGCTGGAAAAACAGAAGGCGAAGATTGAATCCCTGAAGGGTAAAGTAGAAGAAGCAAAAAGAGTGAATCATGAACATAAGCTTACAATTGATGACTTGAGAAAAGATAAATTACTTACAAATAAAGTTAAAGAGAAAATATCAACGCTGGGTTTAATAGATGAATCTGAATCGGATGTTGACATTGAATCCATTTATAACTTTTCAGAACAAGAGTCTGTGCATTCTGGTGAAGATTCTAGCTCTAATTCAGAAATATCTCAAATTAGTTCAAAACGGTCAGTCAAGGCAGTTAAAAGTAAAAAGTCAGACATTGCAATTACATCTAAAGATAAGGTAAATCATTCTCAAAGATACCCACACACTTACCTAAGATATGAATTTGATAACAAAAACATGACATTTGAAAGTCTGGATTTAAATTTATTTATAGCAGGAGAATTACAAATAATATCTGACTCTAAACCCAAATCAAAAGAACGAAATGGTAGATTGGAATAGCTCAAACGCATAATGTATCTAAGTATGGCATATGAATTGGAAGGGCTGAAATGTTATTATGCGGCTGTGCTTAAAGAAATTGAACTCGGGAAGAAAAAATGGATTTCAGTACTTAGAAATTGCTATTTTAAACAAATTCCAAATGAAACAGTCAGGCAATATCAAAAAATCAATTTCACCAACATTCAAAAGCAAGACACCAGATTCTCTGACACTCAGTAAAGAAGAGTCAAATGTGTGGTTTTGTTCGTTTTAGCAGAGAAACAAATGTCAACACAAAAATGATCACACAGCTTAGGTGAAAGGAAAAATGCGGTACGCAATACAAATTTGTGCAACATGTTGGGGCGGCCCCATGTTGGCAAACAGAGAACAAGAATCTTCAGCATCCTAAATGTTCACAAGAATGTCCAAGTCGGCTGATTTGACTACACATAATTTCAAACAAATTTGAAAACGACGATATGATAATAGACACATTTCTACCAACATTCTGTTATAAATCAGAACTAGATCATTTAAACTATTATTTAAGTAAACATATGTGTTCACATCCAAAATCATGCAAAATATGTTCATGTACAAATAATTCGCATAATGATATGCAGGAGAAGATAAGAATTCTTGAAAAAGTTAAAGCTTCGGCACAATATAATTTTAATGGTTGTAAAATCCCGGTAAATAATAGAATCAATAAGAATTTATGAAGACAATGCTACATGATTATAATGATAAGGCAGTTTGTGAATGATTAAAGTATGGTTTTCCTATTGGTGTAGTAGAATATATTGATACATTAGAAACCATACTTCCAGTGTGGAAGTATTATAATCATAGAGGAGCTAATGAATATCTAGAATCTATGTTAAATTATTTGATGAAAGAACAGAGTTACAATGTTGTGTTAGGTCCTTTTAAATGTTATCCTTTTAGTAGAAAGTTAAAAACCTCCCCGTTAAACTCTGTGCCAAAAAGGATGTCTCAGAAAGGAGAATTATTTTAGACTTAAGTTTTCAAAAGGGTTCTGCCTTAAATGACTTTTTTTACAAGTCAGAATATCTAGGGGAATCTATAAATTTAGTTATTTTCCAAAAATAGATGACATGTGTGATTGATAAAAGCAAAGGGGAATGGTTGTTTGTTGTTTAAAAATGATCTTAAACGGGCTTATAGACAGATAAACATTTATCCCGGCGATTATAATTTAGTGTAATTTATATACAGAAAGCACATATTTTGTGATACTGTTTTATCCATTGGAATAAGGTCAGCAGCTTACATGTGTCAAAGAGTAACAAATGCTGTAGCATATATATTACTTAAACTTGGTGTAATTGTTTTAAATTATTTATATAATTTTGCAGTTGCTGAAAAAGTAGAATATGCTGAGTTTGCTTATTTATGTTTAGAAAATATTTTACAAAAATGTGGTTTGGAAGAATCTACAGATTAATCTGTAAAACCAACTACAATAATGATTTTCTTAGTGTTATGT
Organism: Dreissena polymorpha; assembly: GCF_020536995.1. Taxonomy (NCBI): domain Eukaryota; kingdom Metazoa; phylum Mollusca; class Bivalvia; order Myida; family Dreissenidae; genus Dreissena; species Dreissena polymorpha. The sequence continues at coordinate 50,565,811 of NC_068355.1, read as the reverse complement.
TTGATATTATAAAAAATGACTATGGAAATATCACCAGATAGGTTGATTAAAATATTGCACACATTAGACATATGATTAAGATCTGTAAGTATTTAAAGTCATTTAATTTTTGGCGAATTTTTACAATTTTGGCGCCATTTTATATAACGTCAATTAAAAGAGTATAATCAGAGAGTTAAAATAATGTTATAAGTGGAGAGTTAAGTAAGGAAGTCGCTTCTTTGAAGAAAGAGATTCAACAATTACTAGGCAAGCTGAACTTTGTTGGAGCATGTGTTAAAGCGAGCCGTATATTTATCAACAGACTATTGAACTGTCTTAGGGAGGTATATGCATTGAACTGTGAACATGATTGCCATGCAATACCGGATGAAGTGAAGTTGGATTTAAAATGGTGGAACACTTTTTTGCCATTATACAATGGTAGTTCAGTAATTTCGGTAGAAGAATGGTCTTCTCCAGATAAAACCTTCTCATTCGATTCTTGTTTAAGTGGTTGTGGGGGGTTCTTTCAAGGACATTATTTTCATGCAACTTTCCCCACATTCATACAAGAATTTGAATTACATATAAGTGCACTAGACATTGTAACCATTGTAGTGTGTGTACATCTATGGCATATGACATTTAAAGTAAAAAAAAGAAGTACAATGTGATAACAAGGCTGTGTGTATTGCTTTAAATTCAGGAAAAGCAAAGTGTAATTTTATGCAAAAATGAGAGAGAACTTATATTTTTTGCAGCTTTAAATGAATTTGTGAGAGAACTTATATTTTTTGCAGCTTTAAATGAATTTGTAATTAAGGCGGTACACATATTTGGTGGTGATAACAGGAAAGCAGATCATTTGTCTTGGTGGCATTGAAATGAAAGCCATAAAAAGACATTTGAAGACATTACAAAAGAAGTTTCTTCGTATAAAAGTGTTGTTAAAGAAAAAGATTTTACATTTATTAATCCTTGGTAGTGTTTCATGTTGTTTCAGACAAACAGATGTCTCAACTTGGTGAGGACTTGAGAGCATCAAACAGATGAGCGTATGCTGACGGATCCAGGTAAAATTTGAAGATTCAGTGAGAATCATTTGTTTTGTTTAGCTTTCATTTTGGGTTAGTTTTTCTTCCTGCATCAACCCTTACTTGGCAATTGTTTGTACAGTTTCTTAGAAGATCATTTAAATCAGTTGATTCAATTCGTAATTATGGAGTTTGAGCCATGCATAAAATCCTTGGGTTTTCTTTAGATAAAGTAAACCATTTCATACTAAATCTTACCTGTAAAGGAGTTTCTAGAATGCAATGTCATCAAGTTAAACAAGCTTTACCCATATCTCCAGAACTTTTACTAAACATGTATGCGGTACTCGATAATTCTGACATAAACTCATTAGTTTTCTGGTGTTTCTTTGTTTTCGCATTTTGTTTATTAGCTTAAATTCCCGCTGGACCTGGATCTCCTATATTTGTTTTGAAGTCAGGAAAACCAGTCACATATAACATTTATTTAAAAAAGCTGCGTGAAATTTTATCAAAATGTGATGTAGATCCAAATTCTTATTCAACTCACCCATTTAGAAGGGGCATGGCTTCCTTTGCATTCAGATTAAACCTTTCCGCTGATTACATTCAGATTTTAGATTACTGGTCTTCAGACGCTTACAAGAAATATCTGCATATGTCGTAAGAAGATAAGGATGAAATTGCTAAATTCATATCTGAACATATATTATAACATGTTGGAATAGTGTATATATGTAAATATTTTTTTTTACAGAAATCAGAAAAGACATATTCATTGAGCAGTCATATAAAGGCAGTAGGTAAGAAAATGCTTGTTGTCGATAGATGTTTATTTATGATCAGTTCTATATATTGTCTGTCAATGTTGCTTTAGATTTATTTCAGTAAATGGATGGACACGCTTATTATGTCAATATTGCTCGATTGTGTTGCTTTTCTTGTATTGTTTGTTTGTTTGTGTTCGGCATTGTGTTGGCTTTTGCATGAATATTCTACGAATTATTACATTTGACATATATTTGTCATAAATTAAATTGTATGTACGATCAAATTATCTATTTGATTTACATTAATTCTTGTTCGAATTTGAAATTCAATAATGATATTATGTGAATTAATTTCGCTGTGTTACAAGGACAATCAAATTTAACTATTATTGAATTTGTTATTCATTGTAGTTATAACTTTATATAATTTCTCACTTATGATAACTTAAGGAAAGAAATTGGCTAATTTTAATCATGAATTAAAATGTTAAATTTATGACGCAAGTTTATTCTGTTTTCAAAAAACCTTTTACCAAACCTTTCTAAAATAAGATCTCTGAGCAGTGTTAACTATCACCTTTGTTATGATTGGCCGAATTCATAAATCGAGCGCACGGGTTTTTGAAAAATTGTTCATACTTGTTTTGTAAGCGTTGAACACACAGCGTTAATATATTTGAATATCCCAGTCCCACCCTTCCAAATAACAGTAGTTATGTGAAAATCATTTTATATAATAGATAATTGTGAGAAAAGAGAATTGATAATTTGTGATTACTCATTAACTTGCCTTGTGCCTATGTTTGAATAGTGCTTTGCAATTATACAATTATTTGTTTATTTACATTTTTAATATTTGTTTTCAGCTTGCATTGTTATTAACATATTGTATAATGCTTGTATTATGCTTTGAATGCTTTTGCATGAATATTCTACGAATTATTACATGTGACATTTGTCATAAATGAAATTGTATGTATGATCAAATTATCTATTTGTTTTACATTAATTCTTGTTTGATTTGGAAATTCAATAATGATATTATGTGAATTAAAATTTTTCGCTGTGTTACAAGGACAATACAATTTAACTATTATTGAATTCGTCATTCATTGTATTTTTTACTTTATATAATTTCTCATTGATGAAAACTTAAGGGAAGAAATTTGCAAATTTCTTATTTACATTTTTAATATTTGTTTTCAGCTTGCATTGTTATTAACATATTGTATAATGCTTGTATTATGCTTTGAATGATTTTGCATGAATATTCTACGAATTATTACATGTGACATTTGTCATAAATGAAATTGTATGTATGATCAAATTATCTATTTGTTTTACATTAATTCTTGTTTGATTTGGAAATTCAATAATGATATTATGTGAATTAAAATTTTTCGCTGTGTTACAAGGACAATACAATTTAACTATTATTGAATTCGTCATTCATTGTATTTTTTACTTTATATAATTTCTCATTGATGAAAACTTAAGGGAAGAAATTTGCAAATTTCCGACTGCCTTTATTAATTTAATGCGTCTTTAATCCGCTATTCACACGTTTTTGACACTAGAGTTCCGGTTGAATGAGTGAGTGAGGACATGTGTTTTTCTCAAGGGTAAAATTGTTGGATTTAACGTGAAAAACATACAGTTCAGTGTTAAAAGTTAGATTCAAGTTTTACAAATACAAATACAAGTACAAGTAGAGGCCCAGTAAAAAAATAAAAGGTAAAGCTAACCCAAAACAAGAAACAATAAGCGAATTAATTGAAAGTGGACAGACATCTGTAGAAGAAACGACTGATGTAAAGCAAGAACTTGCAAATACTAGTAAGAAACTTGAAAACCTTGTTTTCAGGACAAGACAAAAGTTTTAAATGATTGTTGAAACTATAAAACAGACGTAGGATGAGTTCTTAAAGTCAGTAGAACACAAAATTGAAGTCCTCGAAGGGAAATTGTTCGAGAAAGAAAAGGAAAATGACAAACTTAAGGAGAAGGTTCATAGGCTGGAGAAACAAATTTAAAGCAATCGAAAACAAGACAAACAAAATTCAGCTAACATCTAAGAATACGCAGATATTCATTCGGGGCAAATCAACTCTATTAAACAGTATAGCCGTAGGAACAATGTCCGCATATTTGGAATACAAAAAAGTTCAAATTCAATTTAAAAATACCACGTGGCAGCATTAGGCGAAACGACGGAGACTACAACTCAGAAAGTCATTGAGCAATTAAATCAGAAAATAGAAGGACTGAATCTGCAAATGCGCGATATTAACATTTCACATAGGCTTGGTAAGTTCAAGACAGGATATTCAAGGCCGATCATCGTCAAGTTCGTCACGAGACAAAAGCTTAATTATGTGATGTCCAATAGAAAAGTGTTTAAGGACTCAAACATTTATATAAATGAAGACCTTACGAACATAAACCAGAAGGTGTTGATGACAATTAAAAAGGCACTGCCTGAAAATGAAGCTGTCTGGTCATGGGACGGCTAATTATATCACAAAACAACAAAAAGCGAGATACGACCAATCGCTTTCGAAGACTACAAACAGTGGATGGGAATGGAATGGCCTAAACTTATCAATAGGTATTTCGACGTTAAGTAGATCGCCTCTTCTTTATTGTACACTTTCAAAAAAACAGTGCACCATCATATCCCCGTGTTTTTGAACGCCAAATTAACATTAACATATGACAACAGTATCCTCTTCTTTTTTCATCACCGAATTAACATAAACACATGACCATGATTCTCGCGTGCTTTTATTCGTTGATTGCTAGCATGTATATCATAGGTATATAGACACTCAACCAATAAATATGGAATGTTTGTTCAAGCAACGATCTTTTAATGTCTTTAACATGACTCAGGAAATATAGCTACAAAAGTATAGGCAAATGTTAAAGCCAAGTAAATCTTAGAAACTATTGATAATAAATCAATACTAAAACTTTTTGTAAGAATAACAGCAGCGTGCATTTGGCCCTTATAAAGATGCGCTACATGCGCACAAGTATATCATTTTTATCAATATAAACTCCACTCAATCGCACACAGATGCGTGTCTATCTGCATACATGAAGTACAAGCAAACTAAAAGTTTACCTTTACTTACTTTTTTATAAACTAGCCTAAGATGGAAAAACTACTTTAAACACAACAGCACATAGCATATACTATTTGTTCATTGTTTTTTTTTGTGTTGTTTTTTTCGGTGAAATATTGCATAACATGTTTAAGATTGAATGCGTATGTAGGAGCATGCGTGTTTATAATGTGAAAATACGTATATTTGAATGAGTAAATATTGACATGTATACGTATATGTATATATATATTAATTAATATTAATAAGGTGCAAATACGTATATGTGAATAAGTACGTATTGACTTGTATATATATATATATATATATATATATATATATATATATATATATATATATATATATATATATATATGTACATGTATATATATACAAGTCAATACGTACTTATTCACATATACGTATTTGCACCTTATTAATATTAATTAATATATATATACATATACGTATACATGTCAATATTTACTCATTCAAATATACGTATATATATATATGTGTGTGTGTGTGTATGTATGTATATATGTACTTGTATATGTGTGCATATGTATGTGTTTGTGTATGGATATATACATGTGTATATATATGTTTATTTGTATATGTATATATATGCGTGCCCTTTTTTATATATTCGGGTATCAAAATGGCTAGTCCTTTAACAAAAAAAGCAAATACTTTGATAAATTAAATGAAACATGTATAGATGTATGTTTACATTTTGTTCACAATCACGTTTCGTATAATATAATTATAATTATATTGTAATAGTAATCTTTTAGAAGTAACAATTGATGTATATATGAGTCCATAAGGAAAAAATGAAACATGTTTATGTGCATATACGTCCTTTTTATAGTTATAGTTAAAAACATGTGCATATACGTCATTTTATAGTCATAGTTAAATGCATGTTTACAATATGTGTTAATTTAGTAACGGCGATACTCTTTTCATTATAAGCAATTTCTCCTTTCGGTAAAATTTAATAATATATTGTCGTCGATTTGTGAAAGTAAAATATGTTATCCGATAATAGATAATTGATTCCAGAAGTTATAGTAGAAAAAAGAATTTTCTTAAGGTGAACAAATTCTCTCTGTTCCATAATTAAATAAATATTAAAAGTTGCTGTACTAACAAAAATGACAACATACTTATATATGGAGTATACGGTCCAGATTTGCGGACCACACGGAACATGTCTAAATTAATATTCATTTCGTGTTCCACTTCCTTAAATAGTGTATTAATAAATTAATTAAGATGTTTAAGTATCTGTTATGGCATTAATTCGTTTCGTTTATTGGCAAAACATTGCCTTTGGCCATTTACAAAAATTATAAAGATTATGGCCAAGACACACATGGGTCATACATACATAAACCCCACATAATGTATCTTTTGGCTCGCAAAGGACTTAATAATTTTCGAAATCCACTCACCAGGGATTGATTTAATGATTGATACGTCAAATTTCCGTCGAGTAATGTTCAATACTTATACGCATGTTAAGTTGGTATAGGGACAGTTCGTATAAGAGTTAAGATCAATACATTTTAGGCTTATTGATATATTCATGAAACGGTGAAATGGCATTACTAGTATTTCTCTTATTATTTGATTAATAAGTTAGAAAGAAAGTATTAAAGATAACTTAACGTATTCAACGACTTGTTGAGAATTCATACTGTATCTTAATTGCGTCGCCTTAAACTGCGTATCAACATTAAATTACGCTCCTCACTATCGACACATGAAAAATGATTAAACTGACATTTCAACAGGTTTTGTGGTTCAATATACTCGCAAACTAGGCAAGAATGTTAATGTCAAGAGTTACACTTAAAAAACAAACAATTACCAAAACGATACTCAAATTTAACGGCTGTAAAATAAAATATTACGATTTAAGTTAATATAATAAGTTTATGCGTCAACTTACCAAGACACAGACGTCGCTGACTAGCACGCACCTCTTTAAAGATACACGCTCCATCGTTCACCCAACTATGTTTGTACAAAATTGACATCTCGCAAACCGTCAATAGGATCTAAATATCGATCGACCAATCAGCGATCAATAAATCGGACCCGCCGGCTGCCAACAACGTCAAATTCAAATCAAATAAAATATTTACATAATTATCGCGAAACGTCTTCCGCCATCAGTTCCGGGAAGCTAATGGGTTGCGACAATCTTCAATCCTTGACTTTGCGCAACACAAGTCTGACTAATGTACATAAAATGCAAAGTGTATAGGCAAATTTTTCAGACAAAGCAAAAAGGCAACACAATGAAAACACACAAAAAAACAAATGAAAGGAATCAAAACATGCAAACAGTACGCTCAACTTGGCTGAACGCAGGATCTACAGGCACAGCCCACCCGTCCCATGATGCAACCAAACTCCGGAACTGAATGTAGTTGCCTTCATCTCAGAGTCTGTAATTTTGTGGCATGGAGTTCCAGAGTCTTGCTGCCCCTGAGCGGAATGAGCTGAGTCCGTATTTAGTAGTTATCACCTGTGGTACTTCAGCAGTGTTTGTATACCTAAAAGAGTAATTATTATTTTGTTTAATATTAATCAAATCAGTAAATATTGCATTTTCTATTAATTATCTTGAAGGTTCCTATAGACATTGATCGCATACGTCTTATTTTAAGAGATGGAAGTTTGGATTTCTCTACGAGAGTTTCATAATTAGAATTAGAATCATTATAGATAAAACGGAGTGTACGTTCTTGAATCTGTTCAATTTTCTTAGTGTTAATTTCTCCACAAAATGCCATGTTAATGGACAATAATTAAAATTCGATAAAATAAAAAAGGAGCAAATTTTAAGTTTACCTAATTTGCATAAATTGTGACCTATTCGCGTAAGATATTTGAGATGTGAGAATTGAAATTCAATTGGAAATCTATTGTTACACCTAATAATTTTGCTTCATCTTCACACTGAATGTTTATGTTGTTCAAATCAGACGATATATTAGTTTTATGAGTTTTCCTGCCTATTTTAATAGCCTCAATCTTATCAGGGTTTCTTGCATTTTATTGTATCGAACCATTTAATTAGGTTAAGGCTGTCTTTTTCTAGGCTTTTTTTACTTTTTCTATATTTGAGTTTGAGCAAAAGAGTGTTTTATCATCAGCATTATTGTATATATTGCACTCAGTTACAAAATGAAAAATGTCATTAATGAATATAAAAAAGTACAGGGCCTTATATTAAACCTTGTGGAACTCCTTTTATAATGTCTCTGAAACTACGTTTACTGATACCTAATTTAACACATTGTTTCCGATTTAATAAGTAACTTGATAATAAAGATATAGCATTTTTGACACACCATATGATTGAAGTTTTAATATAAGAAGGTCATGCGGAGGACAGTCAAACGCCTTGGGCAAGTCCATTAAAATTGCAGCTGTATATTTATTTTGGTCTGAAGCTAATTTCCAATCCTCGAATACTTTTAAGAGCGTAGACCTGTCCGGCATTGCCCAGTCAAGCCGAATTCATAGCTCTTGTTACAGTACCAGTATAAGTATACTAAATAATCTTTTCAGGTAAGCTCTAAAAAAATATCATAGTTGACTCAAAGGCATGTTTTACATGTAAAACTATTGTTCTGGTTTTATCTTTTGGAGATAATGGTAGAGCATGAATAGGTGTTAACTACGTAATCCTTAAAATATGATAAACTTAGAGCAGAGACTAAAGTAAAACATTGCACTAAAAAAAGGTTACATTCCACTAGAAAACGGCCGGAAAAAGTTGCAAAAACAGTCGATTTTGACTTTTGTCAAGTTCTTTCTTGGTTCGTACATGACATACCTTTTTTATTGCACAAATGGTATGGCTATGGGGATTTCTATGTGCAAAATAATGCATTTATTTTCGCTTAAAGATGTCGCTTTTACATTGAATTATATATTTAGTATATTTATGACCTTCTCATTTTGTCAACGAATTTCGTTTATTTTGTTCGAAAAAAACAACAAACGGAAATGAAATATGGTAACGGTGTTCTGTATTTGTAACTCGGACAGTCAGTATCCAGAAAGATAAGTTAGCGGAATTGAATGTACCGGTATACCATTTCAAACGCGGAAATGGGGTTTTGAAAAGAACGAGCGTAAGCTTCAATGTGTAAATTACCGATATCACTCTTATAGAACATTTATTTCAAAAACTGAAAATGTCATATAAGCAATATATGGATTATATCACGTGTATACATGCAAAATAATGGGGAATATTGGTATCCACTTTACGTAAATAAACGAAATTCCCGCTATAAATCGCTTCCTTTGTGACAGAAACAAGTGATGTAACTATTTCAATAATAACGAATCGATAAATAAATTCCATCGTATAATAATTATTTATTTCTGATATCACCAAAACAGTTAAACACGCGGTAACTTTGAGGATGTCGCTACCTGCGTGAGCGTCTGAAGAAGCCTGACCGAAATTCCCTTCATATAACGCTTATTCATATCAGAAAACGACCAAAGAGTTTGTAGTTTTGCAATTTCTATTATAATGGTTGATAGATGGGAAATATCGGTACCGCTCGGCGTCAAAAAGCGTGTAAAACATAATCGAACTCCCAGTTGAAAAGCGCTGTTTCGTGTGGAATGCACGAATAATAAAAGTTTCATTACTATTTTCTTAAATAGCATGGTATATTACGAAAGCCTATAAGTACCACTTAAGATTTAACAAACAATAGTTAGAAGTCGTAATAACGCGAAAAAAAGGCATAACTACGCAAATAAACACGTAATAACGCACACAAACGCATTATAACGCTAAGAAAGGCGTAATAACGCTAAAAAAAGGCGTAATAACGCCAAACTTAAGGGCGTAAACGCTAAAAAGGCGTAATAACGCTAAAAATGGCATTCTTACGATACAAAATGGCATAATAATGCCAAACTAAAAGGCGTAAAAACGCTACAAAAAGGTGTTATAACGCCAAACTAAAGGGCATACAAACGCTTAAAAAGGCGTTATAACGCAAACTAAAAGGCGTACAAACGCCATTTAAGGCGTTATAACGCAGACTTAAAGGCAGGCAGGCAGGCATGCTGGCAGGCTGGCAGGCAGGCAAGAAGGCAGGCAGGCAGACAGGCAGACAGTTTATTCAGACTTATACACAAGTACATCAACTTCATACTCAATTATACCAATTATTTCTGTCACGAAATAAGCATATTAACATAACATTACATAACATAAAATGTTCATTTAAATTTAAGAATACAAATATGAATAAGCGCAAACAATTGTAATAATACGTAAATTCTATCGAAGCGGTAATTGAATTTTTAAAAGCATTATTTAGAATCGTATTTCTTATTACAAAAGCTTCTTTCATATATGTATATACATTTGAAATTACTAACTTGGCACATGAAGCTAATACAATGTGGACTTACATACAGATGGGTCTATAAAAAGTATACGGCTTATACATATTTTTGACGATGCTGGAACAGCATCGTCTAAGGTATGATAACCAGTAAAAAAATCTTCACAACGGCGACCTATGTAAAAGATCGAGCCAGTCCGATTGAGATAACTCGATTTTTCAGTTACTTCCCTTGGCATTCGCCACTGCGTAGGAGATTGATCGTTAATTTCATTGATAACATTCTCCTAGCAGAGTTGTCGTTCGTGTTGATAAATGTAAATATTAATAGAACAGCATATCCTGGGGAAACAGATTCAATAAGTGTATCAGAACGTTAATTTCAAATTAGTAATTTTACATCCATTTTATTTTTATGGACCAATGAAACAACTATATATTTTCTCTATTTTGTTTGAGATTTGTTCTCGATTTAGTAAATAAATTGCGAATGAAAACATGTAAAATAAACTTTGTACGTGATCACAAAACTAAAGAATGCGAACAATTTCGAACCTGCAAATTGTAAACGCTGCACTGCTATGATTTATATAGATAAAACAACATTTCTTTGCGTAATTGTCCGTCCCGCTAGCGCAGTGGTTAGGACGTTCGCTTTTTCACCTTTACGACACCGGTTCGATTCCCGCTCCCGGCGCAATGTTATATTTTGTCTGTTTTGTGGTCACCATTCCGGACAGGTGTTTTTTTTTCGGATAATCTCATCCCCCCCCCCCCCCGCAGCATTTGACCATATAAAAAATTAAAAAGTATTTCAGTACAAAACAAATAGCTGGAAATTGCAGCTATAATTCAAAATTCGTCCCAACTGTCGTCAATCTTATCTTATTAGGTAGGAGTGCTGGACACACTCCGGGTCCCAACATTATGCAGCCTCAGCGCGGAGGTAACTCATTACCTGCGAAAAACACAAATACACACACTGGGTGCAGTCTAGGCGCGTATAGACGCAAACAAGGCAACAAACTCAAGTGCGGGCACAATCATTTAAAATTTACATATTGAATACTATATTCTAACAGAAATTACACAACCACCTAAGTGTACATACCATGTTTGATATTTCGTTCGATTGTTAGATTTCAGCATATGCATGTATAAGGTCATTTCGCTATTAGTTAACTTACCCATATGTTCGTGGGCGAACTCGGATAGTCAAGTGCTCATACGATTGAGCTCACATGGTCCGGCTATGTGCTCATACCTACTTTCGAGAATCATCATGAAGGTATTGCCATACTTAATGAACAAGAATCAAGTTACCCACGGGTACTACTTCCCCGTACCCCTAAACTTTTTTTCGTACCAAAAATGTTTCGTACGCAAATTTTTTTCGTACCAAATTTTTTTTCGTACCCAAAATTTTCGTACCCAAATTTTTTATCTTACCCAAATGTTCGTATCAACATACACAATTGTGATGATATAGATAAACTTAAATTGATGTTTTATATCCATCCTCTTCAAAAGCATCGTCACGCCAGTACTGCCAGTACTTTGATTTTCTTATATCAGTGTAACACCGGCAAATACTAGTACATATACGTTTTTTTTAAGTATTTTAGGTCCTTGTTTCGCAATGAAGTTTTGGAGGATGCTCAAGCATTGGACGAGATCCTTGTCGGTTGCGCACTGATGATTCTTCGTTTAACGGTAGCATTTCTATCCTAGAGGTGAGGAATGCTATCCTCAGTCTTGTATGTTTTCCTATAAAAATGATGAAAGAACAGATTGATAGGAAAGATACCAACAAATCAGGGTTGCTAGGGTACCCACCTAGAATTGGCCTGTTACTAAGGAAAAACCTGCGTTGTAAATGATTTCGCCATACTTTTGTGGGGAAGATATAAAATGTTTAATTAAATGTCTCACTTGAGCTGAAAATCTTTTCATTCAGTAGAAAAAGTCAATTTCATTCTTAAGTTGCTGAATATACAGGAAAAGAGGCTAGATGTACGTATTTCAAAGTTGTTGCTTGTTAGTAGTAAGTATAAGAATGATTTTAAAGATAAATTCTCTAACTGGGCTCTAACAAAGAGGAGGTAACAAACTCCGAGCTTATTGTATATTTAAAAGAAATTTTAATCTTCAACAGCATTGTACCCTGATAATGCCCTTAAAACATCGTTCAGCATTTTGCAAATTTAGATGTGGAGTTGCTCCTATAAGACTTGAGACTGAGATATATGAAGGGCTACCAACAGATCAACGTTTATACCCTTTTTGTAATGTTTTAGAAGATGAAAAGCATTCCATATTAGAGTGTTCATTATATGATGATATAAGATCTGATTCGATTGATAAGGCAATTTCTATAGTGCCTGAGTTTCAGGGTTTGCATTCTGTTGATAAAATGTCCACTTTATTCACTTATTTGTCACTAATAAAAAGTTGCCAAATGCTGCTATTGGATTTTACACAGAAGAATTTTTTTATATGTAAATAAGATCTTAATTGGTTTTATTTTATTGCGATTTATGGCATGGTAAAAGGCCATTACTTAACATTTAATTTTACGATAATTCAATAGACACGTGTAAATAAGACCTAAAGTTTTAATATAGTGGAGAACGATGACATGACATAGTCCATATCTATATATATATATGTTTTATACTTATATTATGATGTATTTTGTGCAAGTTGTGTCAAGCAGTAAACAGCTCTCTGTGTTGGTGGGTCTGGCTTTTTAAGCGCTTGTGTTGGGGCTGTTTAATGGATGATATAATTGTGTATAATTCCATCATCTCTTATGGCTCAGAATACTGCGCAGCAATACATGTGTTTTGTGATGCTATTGTAAATAAGTGCCAAGGTTGTAATATAGTGGAGAACAATGACAAGGCATAGTCCACACCTATATTTGGTTTGCTGTAACTTCATAAGATTTAAAATCACAATGATTAGAGTTCCTTTTAACATGGTCAGTTCTTGATATATGGTGTTTTGGATCCTATGTAGATCTGAGTGCCATATTTGGTATACCATTTGCTGGATTTAACATGCCGGATCTTTCTGTTTGATCAATACTGTGTGGATTATTGGATTGTCTCAAGTCATCGTTCTTCATTCAAAGAAGTTGAAGTAATACTCTCAACAATTTGTGTTAATATTTCAAGGCTGTGTTTTATACAAATATTATGATGTATTTTGTACAATTTGTACCAGGCAGTAAACAGCTCTCTGTGTTTGTGTCTTTGAGCGCTTTTCTCGGGGCTGCTTAGTGGATGACATAATTTGTACAACACTACCATCTCTTATAGCTCAGAATGCTGAGCGGCAAAACATGTGTTTTACGATACTATTGTAATGCTCTGTAATGTGTAATATTGTGTAGGTGAGATGTAAATCAACTAATAAATCTATAAAGTGGTATTCGTCTTCTAAATCGAAGCTATTACAACATAAACAATAACGCTCAATTCGTGGTTTGTTATTCTGAGCGTATCTTCCAGCTTGGATTCTCAACGGGTGTGCAGAGACTCTTAATCTTACGAAAAATAGTTGTAAACGTCCAGGAAGCACGTCTAAATATTCTTCATAGTCGAGTGAAGTTTTAAAAACTTTATACATATCTAATACAGAACTGTTATTCATTTTTTTGGATACCAGTTTTGTTTTTAATTGTCAACAAGTCTACATTTGAACTCGCTAATAAACCTATTAGCATGCACAACGTTCGGATATTCAAATACATAACCGAATCCATAATTATTTAACATGTTCTTAACATTTGAGACCCAATTTGTATAACCATTATTACAATCAATTAAAGCTTGTTTGTAGACAATCTGTATTATAATATTTTCATTTTTTAGAATTTTAAACCAACACTTTAGAATATTAACAAACCTGTTTACATACAATGGATATCTACCTAACTCACCATAAACAGCAACATCACATGTATTTTAACCTATAACAATCGTTTGCAAAATTTTAAATTTATACGTTCAATAACATGAAGCATAATTCAATATGCAACCCAAAAAGGAGTCAAACAACTGGCAAAGTATTTTTGGTTTTATGTCAATGTTATTGCATTAAAAAAAATAATGCATTCATAGCCTTAAGGGCTTTACCAACCAAATGTTCTTGGTTTTATTTAAAACTTCCAGTGTAATTCAAAACTGTCCTAAATAGTTAAAGTTATCAACAACTTTAATACCAGCTCTATTTATTTCCGTTGTTCGTTGTCTTTTAGCCCCCCCCCCTCTTCCGAAATACCATTATTTTTGTTTTGCAGTGTTTACATTAAGCCCCCAAGAATAACAATATAAATATAAGTTATCTAGAAGTGATTGAGCTTCGGCTGGTGACTTGCCTAAAATAGCCGTATCATCAGCAAATAATAATAAAATCAACAGAATATCATCTATATTCAAACCAGAGTTAAATTTATCTTGTAAGTAAAGTTCAAGGCCTTCAACAACTAGAGAAAACATAATCGGGTACATTACTTCCACTTGCCTCAGTACGACCGCATAAGTAAAATAATCTGAATAAGATGAACACGATTAAACACGTGACTTAATATTTGCATAAATATCTTTCACTATTCTGAGCAATTTGCCTTTAATACCAGTATTAAACATTTTCATTCACAATGCATTACGATATATACTATCAAAACATTTTAACATATCGACGTATATAACTTACAAACGTTTATTTTCATTTAAATAATTTTGCACAATAGACGTCAATACATATACAGTATCATGATAAACAGTTAAATAACCTTTCCTAAATCCGAATTGCGCATCTGAAATAAAAGTGTTTTAATTGCAAAAAGTTTCAATTTTGCTTATTTAAAATCGTGGTAAATAATTTTGAAAAGGAACTAACTACAGTAATCCCTCTAAAGTTATTAACATCGAAAACAGCACCTTTTTGACGATGCTGGAACAGCATCGTCTAAGGTATGATAACCATAAAAAAAATCACAATGGCGACCTATGTTAAAGACCGAGTCAGTACGATTGAGATAACTCGATTTTTCAGTTACTTCCCTTGGGCATACGCCACTGCGTAGAAAATTGCTCGTTGATTTTCCTAGCAGAGTTGTCGTTCGTGTTTCAACATTCAACAATGGCCGCCCCCATGAAAGTCTCGATTCAAAACTTTCTTACTGCATACATTGGCTTGTTTCGCTATTTAGAAGCTGTCATTTATGATATATGAATTATTTATTCACTAAATCTCCGCTAATGACAACAATTGATGGAATTCGAAGGATATATTCGATGTGAATGGATCACTTTCTACAACAATGACTTCGCCCATGAGAGACTTGATAACACTCGTGTCAAAACTTTCTTACAGCTTAAATTGGCTTGTTTCGCTATTTAGTAATGCAACAATAAATTGAATTCGAAGGATATATTCAACGTGAAATGAAGCACTTTCTGGTTCTCGACAGATTGACAAGGCAAAACTGGCATACTGATGATACTGGTGTTTTTAGTTATCAATTTAAGTCACATTTTGCTTTATAAATTTTGTTCGAGCATTTTGCGACTTATTGAATGGCTATGATACCCGATATCAACAGCTCACATGGAATTTGCATATCACCAAGCTGTCCTGAAATACAACATTGATTACAAACTCTTAACTCAAATTACTGGTTTGTATGAATTCTTTCTTCTTTCTATTTAAGTAGTTGATATCATAGTCCAAATAATTAGACGTAATTTACCGTTTAGTCCATGTATATCGACCTCATATTTATAGGAGTAGATATTATGTTAAAGGGGCATTTTCACAGATTTTAACATGTTTTGAAGTTAGTCATTAAATGCTTTATATTGATAAATGTAAACATTGGATCTTAAAAGCTCCAGTTAAAAATCCAGAATAAAATTCTTTAAAAAAAAGAAGTCCGCCACAGGGCTTGAACCAGTGACCCCCTTATTCCTGGAGTAAAAACGCATTAGCCTGCTCGACTTTTCTGCCAAGTATAAATGGTTGACGTATTTTATACCTAATATAAGCAATCTTCGTAGTTTCACACAATTAAACAACAACAACATAACTCTCCAAATTATTCAATTGTTTCGCGTTGCAACGCTTTTTAATTTTTAAATCGTTAAAAGATGCATATAATCGCTATATTAGACCATGGTAAATGGTCAGTAATACTGTTTCCTAAAAATAACATAACTTAAACAAAAATTTGCGAATCCGATAAACTTTTTTCAATTTGTGTCAATTTACCAAAACGTGAAAAGATCTCTT
This sequence comes from Dreissena polymorpha, assembly GCF_020536995.1. Taxonomy (NCBI): domain Eukaryota; kingdom Metazoa; phylum Mollusca; class Bivalvia; order Myida; family Dreissenidae; genus Dreissena; species Dreissena polymorpha. The sequence continues at coordinate 50,549,216 of NC_068355.1, read as the reverse complement.
TAAAGATAAATGAACTGTATCCCAGTAAAAGAGACATTAAGGCGATTGTGGCCAGTTTAGATCCAGTTCAGCCTGCAGTTGCTTGAAAGCTGTTTGCTTAAGAGCGGTTTTCTGACAATGACAAATAGTTTAATTGGATACTGATTAGACTGACACTTTTTCTGTGACCTGGCTAATTAAATTCAGAAGCCTGGTAACAGTTTAACGTTAATGTTACCAATGTATCAGACCAGGGCCTGGATTTTGAAATCTAGGACATGCATGGTCAGAAGATGTCATTTAAGATTATAAATATTTTCAAACATATACAAATGCATAAAAATATAAATAGTAAAACGCACTAAGTCAGAAGGCATTTGACTTCGGCTGGTGCCTTGGCACACCAGGTGTTTCGGTTGCAATAGTTTGATGGACTCACTACTTGGATGTGTAGTTACATTATTTAAAGTATATCAAACAGTATTTAGCATGAACCAATAATTTTTTTTCAAACATAAATAATTATTGATGTAAAATGCTTGAATGAATAATATTTAAGGTTTAAGAATGCATTTTCTTTTTGTTTTAAAGGATATCTTTGAAAATTATATTTTTTATGAATTTTTTGGCAACAAGGGGTAACGCATTTTAAAAAAATGTAATTAATTTTCGACAAAAAACTGGTACCATGAGTAGCATGAAACAAATATTTTTTTTAACATTTGTAATTGATGAAAAATGATTGCAAAAATAATATCTAGGGTCTAATAAAGCATTTTTTATTTTATTTTAATAGGTTACTCTTAAAATTCTATTTTTCATGATTTTTTTTGTTGCAACAAGGGGTTATGAAATTTAAAAAATGTTACTGGATTTTTAGACCAAAACTGGTACTATGATAATACTATAATGCACTTCGCCAAAACATTTATAATTATATTGTTTATTCTTGAAAATGTATTTCCTCTATTCACAAAAAATAACACTTTTGATAAGAAAATTCATATATAATGATGTTTACTTTTATTTTCAAGAAGCATAATGCCTCTTTTTAATCGTATTCAGCCACAAGTTCTTGTCAGCCACTTAAGGGTTATATGTTGCCTTTCTTTTACTAAATGCAAAATAATTCTACGCTTCGAGACATTCATAAAATATTTTATGTCTTTACAACACCGACAGGCTAATAAATTTATTTATCAAGTACTTCCATACTAACAGGACCATTCTAGGCGGGCAAACTAGCAACCTTTATTTGTTCATATCTTCCTATCAATCTGTTATATGTGTTATGAATCATTAGTTCGGAGAACATTTAATGTTTGTTATAACTTTTAAATAATTCAATGTTCAAAGTGATATTGTTATTGACCGATAAACCAACATACTGATTAAAAGGGAATATTTTATTAATTATTTGCATTTTATCTTACATGAGAAATATTTGCCTAAATGTTTTTCAAACTATAGAGAAATCTATATACAATTAATAATTGACGACGTTTATCAAAAAAACATTTATGAAATGGCAGTTTAAAGATAAAAATAAATAATGCAAGTTTTTGTCAGATATTCGTAATAATTTCCATTATAATTGAGTGTCTGAGCAATGTGGATGAATGAATATATCGGATAAAACGAACACTTGTCTACACTTGAATTATGATTTATTTTTCAATACTGTATGCACTTAAGTTTAGCCTTTATGCTTTTTTTAGCATTAATAGACAGTGTCCCTCCCCAAAATCAAGGAATTATTACTTGTCATTCATTTGTGTAATTGTATACTATAATTTTGTGGTAGAATATTTGAGAAAAACATTAGAAACGAAACTTGTCAGTGATGAAATTTTCCATATGGTTATGGAAATTACCGATCGTCGGTTTCTGAAAAACAATACGTCACGGTTTCCAAAAATATGATGGTTGTGCCCAAAGATTTTGGTGTTAATGAACATTACTGGTTTATATTTTAATAATTTCGATTCTCATTTGATAAATAGGTAATTTCAAGGCTGATAAACTTGAAATATGCAAGCTATTCTTTCGTTTTGCATATGTCTGTCGATACATCTGTACAATCGGTAATTTCCGTAACCACTCGTTAAATTGTAGCAGACACAAGTTTAAATAAAAAAAAATATGTTTTACACTAATATTTTACCTCTTTCTTGCTAAAAACTAATGCATGAATGATTTACAAGTAATATTGCATCGTTTTCAGCCAGGAACACTGTCTATGACCGCGAAAAAAAACAACATAACAAACTTTTTGATTTACGATATTTATTTTATAAATAGCTTGCATGCGGCATGGCATTGCATGTTCCGCAAGATAAATATCTCGACTTTATTTATTGGATGATTTCTGACTGTTTCATCCAATCAGAAAATAGCTTTTAAACGTAATTTAGACCCATGTTTAGCGAGATAATTAAGTACCACTTTTTATACACTGCCAAATTGTGACATAACAAGTTGCCCCCCTTGTTGGTTCATTCTACTGTATTATTATGCCCCCCTTCGAAGAAGAGAGGGTATATTGTTTTGCACATGTCGGTCCGTATGTCCGTCCACCAGATGGTTTCCGGATGATAACTCAAGAATGCTGGATGCCACGTTTATATTCCAATCTTCATAAAATTTAGCAAGAATATAAGTCTCAATGATATGTTGGATCAGTTCGAAAAGGGTTTCAATTGGTTGAAAAACATGGCTGCCAGGAGGTGGGGCATTTTTCCTTATATTGCTATAGAAAAACGTTGTTAACACCCGAGAGGTCACAATTATTTTCCGATCTTCAAGAATTATGGTCACAATATTTGTCCCAATAATATCTTGTTATCTCAGGTGAACGTCTTTGGGCCTTTCAGACCCCCTTGTTTGTTCATCTTACCATTTGAAGAAAAGATATCATTGCACAGATGTCTTTTACTTTTAGAATGTGTTATGCTGCATTTCTTATGTGGCGTGTTCGGGGTATATTGTTTAGCACATGTCGCTCAGTCCGTCAGTTGGTCCGTCCACCAGATGGTTTCCGGATGATAACTCAAGAACGCTTAGGCCTAGGATCATGAAACTTCATAGGTACATTGATCATGACTCGCAGATGACCCATATTGATTTTGAGGTCACTAGGTCAAAGAGCAAGGTCACGGTGACCCGAAATAGTAAAAAGGTTTCCTGATGCTAACTCGAGAACGCTTATGCCTAGGATCATGAAACTTCACCTGTACATTGATCATGACTCGCAGATGCACACTATTGATTTTAAGGTAACTAGGTCAAAGGTCAAGGTCACGGTGACCCGAAATAGTAAAACGGTTTCCGGATGATAACTCAAGAACGCTTATGCCTAGGATCATGAAACTTCATAGGTACATTGATCATGACTCGCAGATGAACCCTATAGATTTTCAGGTCACTAGGTCGGAGGTCAAGGTCACGGTGACCCGAAATAGTAAAATGGTTTCCGGATGATAACTCAAGAACGCTTATGCCTAAGATCATGAAACTTCATAGATACATTGATCATGACTCGCAGATGACCCCTTTTGAGGTCACTAGGTCAAAGGTCACGGTGACCCGAAACAGTAAAATGGTTTCCGGATGATAACTCAAGAACACTTATGCCTAGGATCATGAAACTTCATAGATACATTGATCATGACTCGCAGATGATCCCTATTGAATTTCAGGTCACTAGGTCAAAGGTCAAGGTCACTGTGACCCGAAATAGTAAATGGTTTCCGGATGATAACTCAACAACGTTTATGCCTAGGATCATGAAACTTTATAGGTACATTGATCATGACTCGCAGATGACCCCTAATGATTTTCAGGTCACTAGGTCAAAGGTCATGGTCACAGTGACTCAACTTTGAAAAATTGTTTCCGGATGATAACTCAAGAATGCTTACGCCTATGATAATGAAACTTCTTAGGTACATCGATCATGACTCGCAGATGACCCCTATTGACTTTCAGGTCACTAGGTCAAAGGTCAAGGTCACGGTGACTTGACAGAGTAAAATGTTTTCCGGATGATAACACAAGAAAGCTTACGCCTAGGATCACGAAACTCATAGGTACATTGATCATGACTCGCAAATGACCCCTATTGATTTTCAGGTCACTAGGTCAAAGGTCAAGGTCTCAGTTCCAAAAAACGTATTCACACAATGGCTGCCGCTACAACTGACAGCCCATATGGGGTGCATGCATGTTTTACAAACAGCCCTTGTTTCAAAAATGTTTTCATGTAGTATACTTATATTGATATTTACAAAATTGATGCATATGAATGATAGACTTTACTGAAATCATTTTTGACGATGCTGCAAAGCAGCTCGTCTAAGGTATCATACCATGAAAAAAAATCTTCACAATGGTGACCTATGTAAAAGACCGAGCCAGTCCGATTGAGATAGCTCGATTTTTCTAATCGGCATACCTCGCTTATTATCATTGATAAAGGTATAGGAAGCTCAGCTATAAATTGGACAGCATATTCTGGGAAAAAGATTTTATAATAGTTTGAAAACGTTAATTTTTAATCAGTTATATTCAATTCATTATATGTTTGTAGATCAATGAAACAACTATGCATTTTCTGTATTGTATTTGACATTTGTCGTGATTCAGTAAATAAATTGCGAAATAAAACTTGTATAATTAACTTTCAACGCGATCATGAGTGTAAAGAAAACGAATTATTTCGAACCTGCCAATTGTAAACGTTGTAGCGACTATGGTATATAAACAGCATAATAGCCATGTAACATCTAAGAAACTCGCTCCTATGCGTGCTTTCTCATTTTGCATATTTAATAAACTTTTCAAACAGAAATTACAGAGCCACATCAGTACACATACTATGTTTGATTATTCATTCGTTTGTTGGATATTGTTTGCTGTTTTAAACACATATTAGGTCATATCGTGGAGATTTAGTTAACCTTACCATGTGTTCATAAAAGATATTTCTTGTTATATTTGATCGAGAATGTAACCCGCCTCCCAGTTTCGCTGAATGGATCAAGTTCCCCACGGATACTTCTTCCCTGTACCCCCATTTTTTTTTCGTACCCTACATTTTTCGTACCCAATAGTTTTCGTACCTAATTTTTGCTCGTACCCAATTTTTGTCGTACCCAATTTTTTTTCTTACCCAATTTTTTTTCCGTAAACAAATCTTTTTTCAACCCATTTTTTTTGCATAATTTGTGTACCCAAAATGTTCGTAACCATTTTTTTCCTACCCAAAAAGTTCGTACCTTCATATACAATTGTGGTGATGTAGATAAAATTAAATAGATGCTTTTATATCAATCCTCTTCAAAAGCATCGCCACACCAGTACTGTCAGTACTTTGATTATGAAAAGGGATTATAACACCCTCTGTCCATTTATCGGGAAAAAAGCCCCATACAAAAATACTGTTAAGGTATAAGCACTCTAATGAACTTCGTGAAATATCGCCTTATTTCGTACATATCCGTCACTCCGAACGTTATCCGGGTATGTGCGAAAAACTACGAATATTTTATAAATGCTCTATGAAATACTGAATGAAGGATCCGCACACTAAATAAAATGACAACAAATATGGCCGAGATTGTACCTGACAGAATGGGTTGTTTAAAGAAAAAGAAATTTGCTATATTGAAAGAGAAAGATTAAAAAAAGTGTTATTGTTGTTCATATTAATGTGACTGGAGTTAATGATAAACATCAACTAATGCATGGCAGTGTTGATATTTATGAAGAAAACGATTCCTGGAAATACGAATGTCAAACGCTTTAAAATTTTGACCACTTTCAAGAATAACGTTTACAACCCGTGTCACTTACAACATTTAATATTGTTGGTGAGCAGAAAAAGGGGATAAAGTGGATTTATTCTTGTGTGATGTCTGTAGCCATGTGAACGGGTTATCGTACGGCAAAACCCATCACGTAAAGAAGAGTCTTCAACTTTTCAAGAAAAACATGCCTTGTTTTGCTATCAACACAAAGCTTGGAACAGGAATATAAATGGACTATGCAATATTTTTTTCAAGTGTAACAGTTTCATTGTTCATAATTGGAGTAAAGTAGATTTTTTTAGGAAAAGTGCACCCTGTCAGTGATTTTTACCACATAATCAGGCTAATATTTGCTTTCAGCCTAATATTTGCTTTCATTTTGAAAAAGAAAATATACCATGTATATGCATGGAAATCAAGGACAGCATATTTGAATTTTATGACCAAGTAATGATGTTTTCCTCAAACAAACAACAAAAGTATATTATGTCCCAAATACTAAAATTACTATTCTGAAAATGATATGCAAATGACTGCTACGTGTGTGATCTCCTAAATTATGTATTATGGTTATCCAAATTAAAAATGCTGCATATTTATTATCTTTCCAGCAATGATCAATAACATTGGTGGTTCAGGAAGGGTTAATTATTTTTTGTCAACACTGAATGTTCCAATGATCAGTTGAACTTTAAGAAAATTGAAATACATGCGGGTAGGAACATTCATCAAGTGTCAACTATCTTCCTTGTAGCAGACAGGCTAAAATAATCGCAAATATTCGTTCAAAATACAATCGCTACCAGATGATTTATTTGATGTTCAAAGTTGTATTGCATTGTTAACTTCTTATACAGATATAGGTGCTTAAAAATGCAGAATTTTCAAAATTAAAAAAATCATTTAAACAGAAATATTCTGCTTCAGTATTAGACAAATCAGACGTAGTGTTACTTAAGCTTTCAAAAAAACGTTGTTAATTCTTCTAACGATATTTTTTTTTTATGACGCTATTTTTGGATTTGAAAAATCGCCCAAAATCGCCTGGTTTGTGATTTCTTAAGTTTTCAATATCAATTATTTTGTTTCATATAACAACAGGCAATATTCTTGCGAATTAAATCCTTATAATATATCTTACCTGTACATAAATGTTCTTTGTGTGTATCAGTTTTACTCGAGTTATAAGTACGTAAAGCGGCGTAGTACAAATTTCGTGCAATATCGCACTCGTTGACAAACCATTCTGCATGCTTTATACAGCTATCTACATTGAAACTATAGTTTCATTAAAAAACACATGTTTAAGAAAATAACGGGTCTGCAACATTGTGAATGGTTTCAGTAAAAACTATTCAACACATCATCACTGACGACCTATATGAGAAATCAATATTTTGTATATTATTAAATACATGGAAACATGGAACATGGAAATAATCCTTGAACGGAATTGCCCTCGTAACGCATCGTTCCATTTATACTTGACATCGGTGTAAGACAGATACTAGTACTCTGACGAGACATTATTACATAACAACGAAAAATTTAACGGGGCGTGATCACTTAACTCGTTAAAATCATGCACGGTAAAATCAGATATATTTGAAAAGCTACATTCCTTTGTCAACAAATAGTCAATGACAAACTTACCGTTATTATAATAAAAAGTTTGCTTACAGCTATTTCCAACTAAACCATTAACACTACGTAAACTAGTAGATGTGCATAAATCAAGTAATCTTACGCCATTACAATTAAGTGAACTATCCACGGAGGCTCTAACTGTGGTGTTATCGGGGCAGTAGTCAGAGTCATCATTTACATTATTAGTCTCCTACCGGGGACTATATGGTTTGCGCTCTGTCTGTCAGTCTGTCAGTCAGTCCGTCAGTCCGTCAGTCCGTCACACTTTTTTGGATCCTGCGATAACTATAAAAGTTCTTAATATTTTTCATGAAACTTGAAAGATGGACAGATGGCAATATGAAGATTATGCATGTCATTTCATTTTGTTCCTACGTCAAGAATTGTGGTTGGTATGGCAACAAATAGACTAGAAATATTGTTGAAAATGGTGGATCCTGCGATAACTTTAAAAGTTCTTCATATTTTTTCATGAAACTTGAAACATGGACAGATGGCAATATGGTAGGTGGGGGACTTATATTGATTGGCAATAGTCTTGTTTATTTTATCTTGTAGAATATAATCACATTTATGTCCAACTCTGCTATTTAGATTGCCAGTAACAAACATTTTACCAAAATCAGAAAAAAAATTATCATCATTTTCTAAAATGTCAAAGAGATCAACATTAAAAGTTGTATACACTGGTGAATTATGTCCTCATGTATAAGTGGTACAAATATAAAAATCTTTGGATATATTAAAAAATGAGCGATCAAATTTTAACTAAATTATTGTATCATTATGATTGTTTACTATTTTAATGCCATCAGCTCATTCTTCCTCAATATAGACAACAATACCACCACTATTTCTTCGGGCTTTTCGATGCTGAACTTTTCTAAAAAAAAGTTCAAAGACAAAATTCCACTTAAATTTATATTATTTGCACTATTCGTACAGGATTCAAAAAAAAATACATCATTAAAACTCAAGATATTTACAAAATTAGAACATTACTTTCTTCAATCGGTTAGTCCGTTTACATTGCAGGACAGGATTTTCAATTCATCACCGCCGTGTTCCTACGCTCGCACCGGGTTTCCGTCAATATAGAGCGTATCGAATGCAAGGTACGCCCTTTTGCCAAGCCGCCTCGCCTCTTTCATTTTGAGACACCAATATCCGTCTTTTCTGTAATTATTCCGGAGGATATTGCTCAAAGACGCGAAACCATGTGCCGTCCAGTTCTTTCCTCTTTTTCCTCATCATTTCTCTGTCTTTAAAGCAACTAAACTTTGCCACAATGTTTCGAGTTTTCCCGTGTGTCGGTGACCCCGAGAACCGTTGTACACGTTCCAACTTAATTGATGCTGCTTCTTCCTTAGCCAGCTTCGTTTTCTCGTGGAGAAACGCCCGTACGTGCTTTCCGTGTCTTCGATAGTACCGGCGCGAGATTTCGGTATGCCACTGAACATCAGATCTTTTCTCATAGACTGAGATTGCAAGTATACAAGTTCTTCCTGTAAAGTGCTCCTCTTTTTCTCTAACTTAGTTACTTTACTGTTTACAGTACTCATTACAAAGTCTATACTCCCAGTCTTTTCCTCGACCTTTGTAACTTGCTCCCCCAACTTCCGGTTTCTATCGTTTACCACCATCCACAACTTTTTTTAATTCAGATTCAAAGCTACTAACCTTCCTTTCCACTTCTTCGGGGGTGTTTAACCTTGTCTCTATGTTGTCCATTCGATTGTCTATCTTCTTCAAGTATGCGAGCAGCTCGGTATTTAACGGTTCTGCCATAATTGGAATTTCCGGTTGGACAGAACAGTGTTAACAATTATAATGATATATAATAAAAATGATTTATTTTTATAACAAAAATATGTATACATAGTTCATTGATGTTTGTACTTCAGCGATGTATGTGCGTGAAATTAAACAGGCAGATCAGAAATTCACATGAAAGTACCCGATGGTGAATACGTGCTGACTTCCAAATGGTCGAGTCGTGCGATTGCCTGTACAATATGTTTGTTTTTACATAACCCTAAAATCACATTTGAAGATAAACACGCTAAAATACATCCGAAAGACATTGATTTTGTGTTGTTGTTTTAGTTGTCAAAGGCATCTTTCTGGATAAATTCATATTTAGGATATTAAGGATTTTCGCGATTTTTTTTCCAATGGCGAAATCGTCAAGTTAATTCAGGCGATTGTACATCAAGAAGAGTAGGAATGTGCGTAAAGTGTCGTCCCAGTTCAGCCTATTAAGTCTGCATTGGCTCATCATGGACGACACTTTCCGCTTGTATTCATTTTTTTAACGCAATTTCATTTAGAATTGTTTACATTTTGCAGTTTATATCATCTCAAATGGTGGACGATTTCCTACGTAAATAGATCCTTTATCATATCTGTTCAATCTCATAAATAAGTAATAATGTTCATGTTATTGGATGTTAACGAAAGTACCATGCATCTGGAGAAAAGGTAGATAATGTAATGAACATGTCCGATGTAATGGTCTCATTACCACAATTGCATGGTTATATGATTTTCAGTACAATCTGAAAATGATTTCCAAATTTTAAATTATATCTTTGGTAATAAGGTGAATTTTGAATGATTAACATGTCAACGATAAAAAAAACATGTGATTGTTATATAAGTTTTAGGTGATTAAAGTCTTACAATTTAGTCCATGTTTTTGTTTTTATGCAAAAAATCGACGGCTTTCATTTCTGAAAAGGAAGGCGTGTTTCCACTTAGGTTTTTATTTCGAACCACTTTGTATGATAACTGATTTCTATGCTGTCCCACGCCACCGAAAGGCAAATTTTATGTTTTACAATAAACTGATACGAACCGTCCCCTATCAAACAGGCAAACGAATAATCGGTGACAGTATGCAATCGAGAATCGTACGCGAACTGAATTAAATATTTATTTTACATTCGTATTTTGTATGAAGAATTGGGTTTTAGGTGTGACCAACCAGTTTGCGTTATAAACGAAGCAATCGATTTGCGCTATATATATAACGAAATTGAAATATTATCTCTAAACAGCCAGTCTTCAATTTTCAATACAGGTCAATTGACAAGAAATAATTCCTAGAATTTTGGCCAATACTTACAAGTCAAAAACACGGGTTGATGTAAATGTCGGTAGATATGTTTATTAAAGGGCATATCTCGATAAATTTGTTTCTGAATCAAAACACTGGATAATGAAAAGTTGTTAAAATGAAGTTGCTTTAAAGATAAGTACGTAAGTATGTATTCAAAAGTGTATGGTAATGTTATGCTAACAATCTGTGTGATGTACGCGTTCTTTTAAGTAACGGTCTCTTGTTGTAGTCCTCGTTGTAGCCTACCGCTTCGAGACTTTCTAAAATCAAGATAAGTGGTCTTTCCCTGACAAGTGTTTATTTTGAAACTCCGATGTCAAGTGCATACTTAAACTAATAGATGTTCATTAAATGGATAAAAAGTTGTTAAACTTAATACTTTAATGTATTTAAATCAATTACATCACTTACGTAAAATAAGGTTAGAATTGCATGAATGTATTAGATATAGATATAAACATAAAAGTACTTCATAAATATCAATTATTACAATTTTAAAAAGCTTTCTTTTCTTTCAAGATAAGATGCTCCTTAAATAGGGTACGTTTAAAGAGAATCGATATATGACTTATAGTACATTGAATAAAAGGAAACAAAATCTTCAATGTAATTATTGTCTTCGTTTTAGTACTCTATCGCTTTTTTCAACTAAGTTTGCTTAGCCCCAGTTACATATAGATAACGGATCAGTACGGATCATATTCGACACGATTCGGCATTTGAATCTTGTAGCCGCCGTGTAGCTGCGTGTCGATCTTTGTAGGCCCTGGAACGTCCGTACTTGGGGCCCCGGGAGGCCATGTCTTGGGAAGTTCAAAACTGACGTGTTGATTTGTGATGATCCGGGACGGTTCCATTATCTGCCGTTTAGGATCCAGAGACAGTCGCACGTATGCTTTGGTTGTCCGTTTGCGTGCTTGTTTTTGCGGGATACCATTTAAGAGAAACGCTAAATGTTATTACATGGTATTAATTATATAGAGGATAGGCGGTTAGGGTGTTGAATGGGACAAGTTTATCGTATAAGGCGAAGGAATTGTATCCGGTAAGCCGATACATTTTCCCCATTAAAGACCTTAACCATCAATTATATTTATCATTATGTTTCCATTTTGTGATCGTATTTTTTATTTCAAGCTTTTCTGGATATAAATAGCATTTGTAAGGTGGATTATACTCATTAAACTCAAACGTCATGAATTAGTTCCGGCATGTGACACAAACAATACAAAAGTCACATGTTAACGAATCGTTAATCAGTTTATCCAACAAACCATTTATTCGGCAGTAAAACATGCAATTGACAGGATATAAATAATATCCTGAAATAAAAATCAACGTACTGACAGTACTGGTGTGACGGTGCTTTTGAAGAGGATGGATATAAAAGCATCAATTTAAGTTGATCTACATCATCACAATTGTGTATGTGGCTACGAAAAAAAAAATTGGTACGAAAAAAATTGGGTACGGAAAAAAAAATTGGGTACGACAAAAATTTGGGTGCGAAAAAAATTTGGAAACGAAAAAAAAGTTCGAACGAAAAAAAAATGGGTACGAAAAATTTTTGGTACGGAAAAAAATTGGGGGTACGGGGACGTAGTACCCCTGGGGAACTTGACCCACAATCGCACATTCTTGGCCATTTCCGTCAAACATCGGATAAGTACCTCGAAGGCAATAGTATGAAGACACATTGATGGCGTACCACGTGAGTCGAAGGTCAACAAGACCTAGTAGGTAAAAAGAGAAATGTACTTTGACGTACAATATGTACGTCGAAGTACATTTTTTGTACTTCGACGTACAAAATTGTAATTCGGCGTTCAGTCTTTACTGACCCTTGAGTGTTAGCCAATCAGAAGACGCCTTACATCTGTTGCTTTTAGAGATATTTGACATTGAACATTATTATTATTAATAATTATACCAAATTATGCGACTATCGACCGCTAACTAATAGATATTGAGAGTATTTATTGAACATTATTATTATTTTTTATACCAAATTATGCAACTATCGACAGCTAACTTATAGAAATTGTGCGTATTTATTGACCTTGTGTGGCGGAATTAACCTCTGACTTATGCAAATAATGGTTAACACAAAATACAACCAAACCAGGGAGGTAATTATACATGTTTAATCCCGTAATCGTTTGGTAATTGTTTGGTTACCGTAGGGAATTTCCTACACAGTAATGCGCTGGATCGTGATATTCCGCCCCGCATGGTCAATAAATACTCACAATATGTTGATTTTTTTTTTAAAGGTAACCCTGAATCTTCTTCAAATGGGTATATATTATATAATCTATTTCAATGCATTAAATACTCGAGACTTCTTTGTAAAATGTTGTTGTTTTTTTATTTTGATATTTTTATTAATTTTGTCCTCAATTAAAAAAAGAGATTTTAAACATTTATTATGAATAAATCTGACGGAAAAGCGGCTCATGAGACAAGTGGTTTGATCGGCTATTAAGAAAATGTGTACGTTGAAGTACAAACATGTACGTCGAAGTACAAATTGTTCTTCGACGTACAAATTTATACCTCGAAGTGTATTTCATTTTGTACGTCGAAGTACAATTTTTGTACTTCGACATACATATTGTACGTCAAAGAACATTTCTCTTGTCACCAAGTAGGTCTTGTTGCCTTTCGACCCAAATGGTACGCCATACACATTTCGTAAGCGGTAATGCGGTCCTACCTATGCAAGTAAAAATGTAAGCGAAATATGTAAACAAAGTGGTAGCCTGTCAGGAATGTTTGAATTAATGAAGAAAATCGTGTATTGATGTTAGTTTATTGAAGAAATGTACAGAAAATATGTTAAATAAGCAATAGCGATATTTTTTTCTCAGCCGCATAATTGTTGATAGTTTGATATCATAAAATGAAAGTGAAAGTAGAACTGTTGTCAAAAATGACAACCTGTCAATGTGTTGAGAGGGCGATTACACTCAATGTATTCACATTTTTTACCACAGGCTTTGCCAATTACCTTTCCAGTATGGGTGGCTTTGTTACTATGTATTGCTATCATGTAACTGCATGATTGTTTATATGTTTACAATACAAAAAGCATAAATAATGATATAAATATACTGATTGAACTTATAATAATCTGACAATCTGATAACTATAGCCAGATCAATTAAGTACATAAAATAAAAAAAAATTGTCCTGATTTGATGAGATATTTATGCACATATATGGGTTGATCCACAAATAAAAAGTATTTTTGATCTGTGTTCGGTGCAGGCTCTTTTTCCATGACTGTGAAAGTAAAATTTTCATGTGAAAATGATGTCAATTTTTTTCTGAAGTATTTCATTCAACCATTGAATAAAATGAACTGAGCTGCATATAATTTGCCATGTTGATAGGTGTTTGTTAGGTGATCAACAGGGGATGACCAGAGAAAATGGATAAACATTTGAGATCTGGTCAGGGCTTCATATATACAAGTGGTTAAATGGTATACATTTTATATCTGGCCAATGCTCAAGAGAAAATGTGTACATTTCAGAAAAGTTTACCATTTAAAAATGTTTAAATACCGCTTGACTAAGGCTCTTAATTCGTCTAGCATGAACACTTTTATAATCTTTAATGACATCATCTTACCATGCATTTCAAAATCAAGGCCTTGGTCTGACACTTTGGTAACATTAACGTTAAACTGTTACCAGTCTTCTGAAATTATTTTTTATTGAACTATGTAATGAAATCTAAATCGCGCACTGATTTTTCTTGTTTTAAAGCAGTCATTGATCAGTTGTGGCCTCTCGGTAATGACCCTTTTTGCTTACTTGTCACAACCTTAAAACTTTCCACACTTCTATATTAGCAGATCTGGATTTAGGTGATCTTCAATAGTACATTTACACCTTAGCTCTGTCACAAGAGTGCTGGTAAAGTCAATCCACATATTTCAATCTAGGCCATGTCAAACTCAAAGTGTCAAAGACAAATGAAAGATGCTTTCATTAATTATTGTCCCATTGTTTACTACTGCTGTGAGTTTTTATATTATATAACTGATGACCATCATGTGAGAGAAAATTCACATTTTCTTAGTATATCAGGTTTAGCAGACTTTTAGATAACAAAGTAGGCTAGTTTTCAATGTCGCTCTTGGGGAACTTACCCGCAGCACAACCTCTTGCAATCAAAGACGACACTCTACCACTAGGCTTTTAGGAAGATTCCGAATTTTTTAATCCCTCGTCAGAGCAACCAAACCAAAAATTAAGTCAAATATTGCCGACTCGGACGGTATTATTGAGTCAGTTCATGAGAGATAATGGAAGATGAAACATCTCTCAAGCCCCCTAGCATCGCCTTAAGCAGTATTCAATTCTCAACACGAAAGTGCTGGAGTCATTGATCCCGAGGGACCAGAAAAAACACTTGATTAATGATCGAAATAAAAACATTTGATTAATGACAATACTATTATTCGAGCCAGGTCACAAGGAAAGGGCAGTCTAATCAGTATCCAATTAAACTATTTGTTATTGTCTGAAAACCGCTATTAAGCTAACAGCTTTCAAGCGACTGCAGGCTGATCTGGATCCAAACTGGCCACAAAAGCCTTAATGTCTCTTTTACTGTGACACAGTTCATTGGACTTTAAAATGATATCAAATATTATAATAGAAAGAAGCAATAATACAAACCAATAACTTGAGTAAAGACTTTGTAATCAATGTTTTCAGGACAGCTTGATGATCTGCAAATCCCATGTGATATGTTGATATTGGGTATCATATTCATTCAATAAGTCGCAAAACCCCGGGGTTTTAACTTCCTATATATGGGTATATAGGGGTGTGCCGATTTTATGGGGAGGGGGGGGTGTTTTTCGACTAAAATTATAGATATGGGTATGGTTTTGAGCATCTAAGTATAGATATGGGTATTGAAATCAGAAATTTGCTTGTATGTAAATGCATATAGATTTGAAAGTATCAGTATCAAAATGGGTATGATAAATGTCATTCTTGTATATAAATGGGTATCAAAAAGTAAATTTCAGTAGCGGGAAAGGTATAATAGCAAATTCAATAAGTATACTGTATTGATATGAAAGAGATTAAAATTCTAGTTTGAAATGTGTCCACTTTATCAAATTCTAGTATTTAAATGGGTCCAGTTAATCAAACTTCTTGTATTGAAATGGGTCCACTTTCTAAATAGCATCGTATACAAATGGGTATGCTTAAAAAAAATCTTGTATCAAAATGGGTCTACTTTATCAGAGTTCCGGTATAAAAATGGGTCACATTTCGGAAGTCTCAGAGGGACACCCCTACCCTAAAATTTGGGAAGTAATCCCCCCGGGCGCAAAATGCTCGAATACAATTTAAAAAGCAAAATGGGACTTGATAACTGAAAATACCAGTTTTGCCGTGTCAAGCTGTCAAGATCCAGAAAGTCCTGCATTCACATCGAATATATCCTTCGAATTCAATCCATTGTTGACATTAGCGGAGATTTAGTTAATAAATAACTCATATATCCTAAATGACATTTTCTAAATAGCCAAACAAGCCGATGTATGCTGTAAGAAAGTTTTGACACGAGTGTGAACATTCTCTCATGGGCGCGGCCATTGTTGTTTGTTGAGGCACGAACGACAACTCTGCTGGAGAATATTATCAATGCTAAACAGCGAGATATGCCGATTAGAAAAATCGAGTTATCTCAATCGGACTGGCTCGGTCTTTTACATAGCTCGCCATTGTGAAGAATGTTTTCATTGCATGTAACTTAGACGAGCTGCTGAAGCAGCATCGTCAAAAATGAATTAAAAACACATGTTTTATTTAAATTTATACTCACTCTTCATGCTGATCTGCCTTCCTTCACGCTATGTGAGACGCCCGAAACACAAAGTTCTGTATGAGAAAGTTAGTAAATATGCCATATCATTTGTTACCGAGCCTCTCTTCTTGTCTTACAGCCCTGACGCTCTCGTAACGGGTATTCAACATAGACCCGTACTCAAGATTTAGCTCGTCTGCTTCTGACTTCCGGAGGCCTGTCTTCTTTGCAACGTAGGGTTCTCCTTGAACCAATCGGCGTGTCAAACCCCCTGTCTCTGAAACGACGATGGACGTCTTCTTGTTCTTCTTGCTGAAGCTTGTAGATCTACTTATGAATCTGATGGCGATCTTGATCTGGACATCGAGCTTGTTTCTTCTTGTTTCTGATGTTCTTCATCGGTAGAGGATGGTGGTCGTAACGATCGCAAGGGAACTGGAAGGACCACTTCTACAATACGCTTCATTTTGGATTGCATTTCGAACTTTTAGCTTTGTGCACAAAATACGAGGTTAAGCCTTCGAGATCCGATTACATAATGATGCATAATGATGGAATCACCGTATGTGTGTGCGTGAATTTCGGAGTCATGAGGCCCTTCCCCACGTGAGATTGCATTATATGAGTACCTGGAGATAACATGAAGTGTGTCCCAGCAAGCCTTCTAATTAAATAACTTTACTCATAAAATCTGGTACGAATTTTGAATCTACCTGCAATTTCCACTATGTTTTTTACCTAAAGATTTAAATATAAGTGTGGAAGTGTGCTGTTGGGGGAAAAGCCGGGGTATCCGGAGGGAACTCCACCTGTCCGGTATGGTGACAACCAAACAATCCGTGTCTCTGCCGTGTTGTTCCAGGACAGTCCGTGTGGGCGCAATGTAGATTGCGTGTTGCTGCCGGGACTGTTCGTGCTGGTAGATGTTTGTTCTCGTGAATACCGTGTTGTCACCGGGATGATGGTCTCTGGATGACACTCGACGCTCAAAAAATCCAAAAAAAGTTCATTGATCGTTCCGGGTCTTGAACTTTGGGCAATCCGGGACGATCCGAGACTACCGTGTCCATCCGCGCTTACATGGGGCTGGGACTTTATTGCGGTTTCCTTTCGTGTTTTTTCTGTACGCGATTACACAATTACAGCTCCTGGTAAGAAAATACGTAGCGAGTAACGTCGAGATATAAATTGAATATTATTACGAAATAAACACTAATAATTTTCTTACTGATATTGCTGTAAAAAGTAATAAAGGATATAACACGGCTAAAAAACCTGTTTCGACACGGACGTCGCTATCTCGATTGTCACGTAATTACCCTTCTATATATATTTAAAGTTTATACTCAAAGTCAACGAACATTTCGTTCCCTATTTCGAAAAAATAAAGTTAACACATACAAAATAAATGTTCCTTATAGCAATAAATTTCAACGCTAGATGTGGTATGGTAACACAGATTTAACGAGATACAAAATGCTCGTTTTTATTTTTTTGTGGATCAATATATTCCATTTTAATTTCTATAATAACTATTAATAAGACAAACGAACACTAACTTGGTACATGAACATGTATTGCATATATTGTTCCACAAAAAAGAGCATTTTGTATCTTGTTTAATCTATGTAACCTGACATCTTCTAGCGTTGAAAGTTTGGCTTCTGCTATAAGGCACATTGATTATGTATGTGTTTACTTAATTTTTTCGAAATAATATACTAGATATTTTTAGGGTTTATTTGCTTTTAAGCAAACTGGTAGAATATTAGTTGGGAATAGTTGCTCTCCACAACTGCATGCTATGACTTATTATCTTTAAAAATGTTACTATAAGAGGCCCAAATTAATGACAAACAATACAAAAATAAATGTTGTGTAACTGACAATTGCAACTAAATATTTGGATATCAAAATCGTATTTAGAAAACACACATTTTCAAGATATTTATGTCATATCTTTGCGTTATAAAGCTACAAAAAATGAACAGTCAATTGATGTAATAACAATTGAAAAAACCAAATATTCCGCGGTTAACGCCATAAGTGAAATAGCCGCAAGCTCCTCATGTAATAGATGTGTTTGCAATTCAGTGTGTTATGCTTAATGGTCTGCATCAAACCTCAGTTTGAGTTGTACAAGCTTGCTGGATTATACAGTCAAGATGGTATGTACTGCTTCCTTACAGTTTTGCATACGTGCTTCACCAGGTACATAGTTTAAGATGATACACTGTGGGCGTAAGACACACCACACTTCAACAAAATCTATCCTTTAATGTTTAATTCGTCTCCATGTTACCTTGACATTTTGAATGAAGCTACCGATAAAGAATAAGCTTTACATGTATGGTATAAACTGAACACGATTCGGTCAAAACAGTTTCTTGAGTGTTTGGAAACACTATTTAGTTAACAAACGTGCAAAATTACACAACAAAATATAATCGAAGATAATCTCGTTATACTTCCATATAAGATCGTGTGTGTTTCTTGCGTTTTGTTCGATTTGTGTACAAGATCACCAACGCAATGCATTGCAGAAAAGATCATAGCCCAGATTGGATAAACATTTTTTGATGGCCAACAGGCATTAAATGCGTTGTTTCAAGACCAACATGTAGTTTAAGTATTGATGAAAGACCAATAGGTGTTTTAGGTGTTGTTTTAATGCTAACAGGCGTTGTAAGTGTTGATTTTGTGCAAAAAAAAGTATTTTAAGTGTTTTCTCAATGTCATCAAGCGTTTAAAGTGTTGATAAGATGCAAACAAACCATTTAAGTGTTGGTTCAAAGCCAACCTGCGTTTTATGAGTTGGCTCAATGCCAACGGGTAGTTAAAGTGTTGGGATGTAGCAAACAGGCGTTTTAAGAGTGGGTTCAAGGCCAACGGGTAGTTAAGTGTTGGGATGTAGCAAACAGGCGTTTTAAGAGTGGGTTCAAGGCCAACGGGTAGTTAAGTGTTGGGATGTAGCAAACAAGCGTTTCAAGAGTGGGTTCAAGGCTAACGGGTAGTTTAAATATTGGGATGAAGCAAACAGGCGTTTTAAGAGTGGGTTCAAGGCCAACGGTTAGTTTAATTGTTGGGATGAAGCAAACAGGCGTTTTACGAGTGGGTTCAAGGCCAACGGTTAGTTTAACTGTTGGGATGTAGCAAACAGGCGTTTTAAGAGTGGGTTCAATGCCAACGGGTAGTTTAAGTGTTGGGATGTAGCAAACAAGCGTTTTAAAAGTGGGTTCAAGGCCAACGGGTAGTTTAACTGTTAGGATGTAGCAAACAGGCGTTTTAAGAGTGGGTTCAATGCCAACGGGTAGTTAAACTATTTGGATGTAGCAAACAAGCGTTTTAAGAGTGAGTTCAATGCCTTTCGGGGTAGTTTTTTAAGTGTTTGGGTGTAGCGAACAGGCGTTTTAAGAGTGGGTTCAAGGTCAACGGGTAGTTTAATTATTTGAATGCAGCAAACAGGCGTTGTAAGAGTGGGTTCAATGCCAAATGGTAGATTAAGTGTTAGGATGTAGCAAGTAGGAGTTTTACGAGTGGGTTCAAGACCAACTGGTAGATTAAGTGTTGGGATGAAACAAACAGGCGTTTTACGAGTGGGTTTAAGGTCAACGGTTAGTTTAACTGTTGGGATGAAACAAACAGGGGTTTTAAGAGTGGGTTCAAGGCCAACGGGTTGTTTAAATGTTGGGATGAAGCAAACATGCGTTTTAAGTGTTGGTTCATTGCCGAGAGGCGTTTTAAGTTTTGGCTGAAGGCCAACAGGCTTTCAAGCGTTGGTTAAGGCTACTCGGCAGTTAAAGCGATTATGAATGCCGACAGTCTTTTTAAGTGTTGGTTCAATACCAACAAGCTTTTAAAGTCTTTTTTCAAGGAAACGAGCGTGTTAAGAGTTGATTTTAGGTCTACAGGCGTTTTAAGTTTATGTTCACTTCACTCAAAGTGTTAGTTGTATTTTAGTAGATATTGCATTGCAAACATTTATCTTAAACATATAATGTTTTGACTTTGAAAAAAATGTGCTTTTTTGACGGCAAATTAAGGAGCTCATTATAAACTGGTTTTAACAACCAGTGCTTATGCATTGACCGTTCTCAAGCGGGACTCCCAGTTTTGTTAATATGTGTGCATATTATGTACGTGTTTTGTTTTGTCAAGTACTTGTGTTTAAAGCCTGACTGTTTTATTATGGTTCCTTGCCATAAATAAAAGACCGCTTGCATAATTAGATTTCTCTCGTATTCGCGCAGTTGACAATGGGCTTTAATTAAGTCGCCACTTCTATTGGTGACGTGTTTCTCACTGATTTCCAAGATGATATGATGATTCAATAGTGCGCGGACTATCAAATATCGCTGTCTTCATAGACTATGATGAATTAAACTCATGTCAATTTTGCTAAAAGCTTTTTTAAATTCGTATAGTAATCAAGTAATACTTGAGTCCGTTCAATGTGTATTTTTATGATGACAAACTTTACGTCGAGAAAAATATTTATAAGCAGATTATTTAAGATTGAAATATGGACACTTTTGTTTGCAAAAAAGCCATAACCTTTACCTTTCATAACAGTTGCATGACTTACGGTATTTCTTAAACCTGAAAAGCTACCTGTTCACGATTTGTTGTATGTTATTGTAGATTAAAAAAAATAAATTAAAATCATCCAAAGCTGTGTCTCTTGAATGAAACAAAATGAGCCTCGCTCTGTGAAAAGGGAATTCAATGCATTTGCGTAAAGTGCCGTCCCTGATAAGCCTGTGCAGTCTGCACACTCTTCGCTTTTATGATATTTTTAGTTTAAAGAAAGTCTCTTCTTAGCAAAAATCTAGTTAATCTAGTAAGGCTTATCTGCGACGACACTTAACGCAGATCATGATTCATATATTTTACAATGTCATGACTCCGTTTAGAACTATGCTTATGTATACATAAGTAGAGAAAACGTTAGGTCATCGAACAACAAGCTATGCTGCGTGTTGATATAATTCTAGCCCATTTATGTATACCCATGCATTGTGCAGTACAAGATCTGGCTAAAAAATTGAATAAGATATTATACATGTATTTGGTTCCTAACTTGTATTCTCTTTCACAAACAACAGCATATACATAATATGCCGTATTAATATAAATATCATATTCCGATGATACACGTGTACATATATGAACGTTCCCAACGTATTGTGAGCTATGTTGGTCTGTACTAAATACATGAACGACAAATGAAACGATGACAGCCACTTGAGCAACGTGTACCAAAGCGTTAACAGGCAATTCAGCAAAAGATGAAACAGATATGCGAAGTTGTAAAGTTAATATTTTGATTTGGAAAATTATACATCAGACGTAACTGGTTTCCATGGCGTCCATGTACACATCGCGCTCGTCGTCATCGTCGGTGGAGTCAATATCACCTTCGTTGCCATGGTCACTGTAACCATAAAGATGGTCTTCGTTTGAGAACATCGAGGATACAAGCGGACCAACCTTGAAGCTCAAATTGCACTCCGTATCAGAATCCGTTATATCTGTTTCGGTATCGTCCGCAATATTGTCCAGATTCAGGCGTGTCAATTCCTCGATGTTATTTTCATCGCAGTCATTTTGATAACAGTCGTCTTCCCACGCATACGCATTGTCACCTAGTTCGCCGCAGCTATATTCGTAACTAAAGCGATCCTCAAGGTCTTGACCTTCACCGTTGCTAAGAAACAACTTGTTGTATCTCAGTGTGTTAGCATGTGAACTGTGGACGCAAAATTCACAGTCGCACGTGTCTATATACATTTGGGATTTAGCTGCATCGCTTTGTTCTGAAACATACAGTAAATAACTTAAACGGATTGCATGCATACATTTCACTGGCAAAATAGAATTGTTAGATAAAAATACAATTGTCCAAAGAAATGTATTGCAATGGAGAAACTATGCCTCTTCAACAAATAAAAAGGACTTTTTGCATAACTGGTTTGTGTCTGTTTGAATGCAATAAATGAACATCATCATACAACAATAATGTCATGTGTTGTAGTAAGCGTACTAGTTAACAAGTATAAATATTAGAGAGGGAATGTTTACACTCAATAATTGATATGTATATGGTATTTTACATTATTCCACAGTCCTTCGTTAATAAAGTTTGCTCTACGTTGACAGTATCGACTGAATATTCTGCGACATCTGTACATGGAAGGTAAGAAGCAGAGCAAATCCAATACAAACAATCACACTATATCAAGAAGTAAGACATTTTTTATCCCAGTGAAGTTATTTCGAATTCAAATATGTCTACCGCGTTATTTTAATAGCAAATTTAACATGATAAATAACACTAGAGTTAATCTGTTTTGGTATTCGTAAACATAAATTACCAAATATTGGTATGTAATTAAAGAAGATTCAACGTAATGGTGACAAAGCAAAACTGCATCTGGTGTGAGGTAGTTGTTTTGTTGTTTTGTGTAAGTATAATAAACTGTAACGCAGTGTACATTAAACGTCTAGGCTGCGAAATATTGCAAAAAATGCACATTAATTGAGGCACTGAACGTGAATGGGTTAACTACAGTCTCAGCATACCATTTCATCTATTAATTTTGAATCCTTGTGGAGCAATAAAAATATTAGAAAATTAAATATATAAAACATGCCAATCAAACAGAATCATTTTATAATCAGATTTAAACAGAGATAGATTTGCTACTTTCGTGGACGAAAACCCGAAGGTTTTAAGATATAAGCCAGATAGAATGAATTCAATTAAATAGCTCTGTAAATACTGCAGTAAAAGTAATAATAGTTTTTTCACTGCACTTGATCGGATTTAGTCATAAAATTGTATACATCCTCATACAAATTTAATATCATATAATTACCAGATTTTGGAAATCTGAAAAATAACATTTACCGATAAGAAATAATTGTGCAGCTGAGTGATACATATTGCACGCTGAACTCCATCTGATCAATATAAATACTTGTATGAAATTAAAAAATAAAATAATCGAAAGGGAAATACAAAAACAATTACTTCGTATCCAGTGTCGAAAGAATTATTATTATTGGCCTCAGTCAAAATAAACATGTATAAATTGTTCAGTTGATTTAATAGAGAATTTGACGAAATGCTGCGAGCAAAAGAAAACTGACTGTCTATACTTCGTTAAAACCTTGATGATTGTATATTCAACAGTATATCAAAGGCATTGTATACATGTGCAAATAAAGCTGATGGACTATTTGTTCATAATAAATAACATACAATATCAATGTTATAAAAACTCCAATACCGATTGCCTTAATCAGTTGTTAAAATGATTTTTTAATTTTAAAAACTATTCAAATGTGTACCAGTCGCAAGGACTTGCGTTGGCCAAGCATGCCCTATTGCGCTGTCACTCCCGTTCCCCATGTCAGACGCTGTTTCTGTTGACATTGCTGTGCGCTTAGAAATATCATCCCTTATCTGAGAAGAACAGTAGTCTGTCTCCAAACAAGAGCCAATAACCTGGCGCTCCCATCTTCTCTCCACGGAATCCGTCTTATTTTCGCGCGGCTGCATCGATTCCTCGCATGTTTGGGAGAGAATTGAATGACCTAATTTGTTAGGTTGTAAGCAAGATTCGTGATTCGAACCGCGCTGAATTTGTGAGGATAAGTTATGGCTATTTACATTAGCGGTGTGTTGCTCGGATAGTAAAGAAGTTCTACAATTAGAATCTAGTCCCGTGTGCAAGGCTAGTGGTAGATTACCGAATGGTGAAATAGAATTCTCAATTAAACAACACAATGCCGTGCCACATCTTATCGAGGTTACATCTTCGCCCATAGGACAGTTGGGTTTACTTGTATACATAAATTGGCTCGTTGATCCCCTTTTCATGTAATATTTTCTACCCGTTTCGTAATGTTGCTTCATTTTTTCAAAAGAAAGCGGTATTGGTTCATTAATTGAGTCAACAGATGTTAAAGCACCGTGTTTATATTGTTTTGATATTCCATTCACTGCCGGTAAATGAAATGTCGGGGACTTCACTAACGTGTCTGGTTTAAAATAATCTCGGTTTTTCTTGGAACATGCAAGTGTCATTGTCTCGAATTGATCCGTACTATGTGAAGTCGGTAATATGAAAATATTGTCATTGTCTTCCAAATTTGTTACACAACCCGGACATGTAATACGGGTTTGATTCAGTATCCTTGAGCTTTTCGTATCACTGGTAGATATTACATGTCCAGCATATCGGTCGTTTCCAACGCATTGTTGTTGCATTGATTGAACAGTACCAGTTAATTTAATCGAACTTGAATGACTATTGCAAGCAGCACTCTGTGCCTTTTCGAAGTGACCAAGCGTTACATGGGTAGATGTACCGGCATTTTGGTAATTGTCAATAAGAGCCCTAATAACGGGTGCACTCTCGCACCTTACCGTCGGTTTGAGTTGTTGACGATTTTCCATCCATACTTCTTCCGATGTACTTTCATTTGTTATATTGTTATCGTAGTCATATTGTTCGATCTCTAGCATTGAACCGTCGGTGGACAATCTGAGCGTGATCTTGGATGTACCATCTATATGGTTATAGAGCTTAGTCGTGGAAGAAAACGCGTTATACGTTGGCGTCTTTTGAATCTCGCGGTTCGATTTTGTTCCCTTACGTTTTGATTTATTTTGTTCTTCTAGAACCGTCTTATTGTATTCGCACGTGCTGTCTCCGACGCGCCCGAGCGAGCTCCTGCTTGGTCCACAGCCCATTTCATGTTAAACGATTGCAACATCCATCGGCGCTCGTTTGCGCAACTCTGAAGCTACCAATCTTACACAAATCATGAACGTAAATTCTAAAATACATAATCCCTTAAAGTCAACGTTTTTTCAAAGACCGGATTAATATCCTGTTTTAATTGTTAACGACAATCGTCTCGTCCCAGAAAATAGGACACGTGCGATCGATATATAAGCAACTCCACAAATCCGATGCTTTATATCAAGCTGTAACAAAATGTCTTTGAATGATATTTCTTTAGCGAGCTGTGATGGCTTCATACACAGGCGTTAAACCGATATCGATCCAAAACGCCGCATGGTTTATTGTATGCGATGTGTGTATTTGTTTTCTTAATATTCCAGAGCTCGGCTTGCTCATACTGCGACATCATTGTATTTTACAATTCTATAATGAAACCAAATCAGGAAAGTTATGTGAACGTACACATTATTTACTTTAAATTATATATGTTGTAAACATATAACGTTAAATGTTATAGCAGTCGAATGTTTGGTCATTTGAAAGCATGACTTATTAATTCGTGGGCAATTAGATAAATTATTATCGATCCATTGAGGGTTTCAATATAAGCCCATGGAAACAACGCGATTATAATGTATTTATTCTGTAAATAGCGATTCATTTATTCACCAAATTGGAACCCATGGCGGTATCAATGAAAAGCGTTTATGTTGCCTGTACATAGTGTTACAGTTTACTTTGAGATTAATAATGAGATATTACAATATAAATAGATCGCAATTGCTACCAATAATTGTATATTTTTACAACTTAAAGAGAGCATGTCATCGAATTAAACTTTTATACCTTTTCCATTAAAAAGAGGAAACAGTCACCTTACAGACATACAACCGTTACAAAAAGTCATTAAATATAAGCCGTACGTGAATACCCTAACATATTTCATAATAAGTGCGACATGCGTTATATTGTTATATTAATAATGATTCCTTTCGCTATCGACACGCTTTCCGAAAGTTTCGGTTAGTTACAGATTCATTCATCCATGAAAAATAGGCCAAATGTGTTAAAGTGTTTCCGAATGCAATTCTAAGAAAGAAATTTGCGTTAACTTAGAGTGCATAAATTCTTCACATCAAACAGAACCGCTTCAGCCCCCCCCCCCCCCCCCCAAAAAAAAAAAACAACAACAACAACTTCAACTCAATATTGAGCAGACGTGCCATCCATGAACTTTTTTACAATGTGATAACATTTTTTTCTCTCAAAAGTATTTACATGGCGAATACGATATACCGGTAGGTCGTACATGAGCACATAGGATAAGCATTCATCTTTCAAATGCAGTTTCAGGCGCTCATTGTATTATAGTTCTGCAATTGACTGATAAGCGAACCAATTTATAGTCAGACTGATATTTCAATAGCTTTGGTGTTTAATAGCTATGGGTTAGAACTATACATTTTTGCGCAGGCCATTTACTATGATTTGTAGATTGCTAAAACAAAATATTATTTATTAGTAGATGCTATTTTCTGTCCTGGATATATTATCGCACATATAGGTTCGAGTTTAAACGAAAATACTCGTTAAAAGGGTAATAAACTTATACGGCGTTGATTGTGAATGGTGTTGATGAAAGATCAAAAGTTATTATATTAATTAGATCTTAGATAGTGAATGTCTTTTTCTGCGCAGTTCTTGACTGCATCAACTGAAAATCAATTTCTGGGTGTGCTCCAGATTTCGTGGCTTCGTTCGCTTTATTTTATATAATATATTGATCATACTTCTATAGATATGTATTCTATAGACAAACACTAGAAAAATGAAAATACATGAAAACATGTAAGTCAACCGACCACACACGAATAATCCGTACATATTTGAAATATTGCAGATTTATTTTTTTATTTATTTTCATCAATAATCTTATTGTATATTTTAAATTTGTATATGGTGTCAACAATCAAAATTGTGTACAGGGAATTTTCATCATGAAATTATATTCTTAGTGAGATATGTATTCGATATTCCAACAATATTCATTTAATATGATTGTTATTGCAAATTTAGTTTTTATTCAGTTCTCATTACCATTTTCATCATACTTTCTACGCTTTCAGAACGACAAACACTGCAATGTTGTTGTTATTGTGTCTAAGTTATCTCTATACAATGAATAGGATGACAAAAAGTGCACACACATCTTGACCCCTGCGTTAAGACACACTCTTAATAATTGTTAATGGCCTGTGTTCATTTCAAACTTGCGGTTAATTTTAAAAAATGAGTTGCGTCCAAAATTATGCAATAGCGAACAACTTTAGTGCCTTCAGCGCTTTGATTTTGGTTTAAACATATTTATTTCGGAATGCATATACATCAAATAAATACACAGTAATATGTGAATTGACCTGGAAGCTAAACTTAGCTTATTGTAGGTCATTCCACGAGCATGAATAAGCGATGCATTAGGCGAGGAGGACTTCACTACATAAAAGTTAATGAAGAGTGGTTGTGGTGGAAAGTACATGCGTATAATTAAATTGAAGTAAAGTTTAATGTGGGAAAAGAAGATGAGTATGGATACATAGATGAAGTGGATGTGTAAGTGATAGTAGGGAAGAGTTAGAGAATTGGAAGCGGAGATAGAGTGGTAGAACGAGGTTGGAGAAAGAGCTTGAAGGACCTGGGGAGCACGTTATGAGAATGTGGGAATTGGTACCGAAGGCGTCTTATCAAAACGTTTAGATATATCAATAAAGGTATGTACTGCTGCAAAAATAGTGCAGTTGTCTTCCAAAGAAAGAATAGGATTTCCAAAAAGCAAAACCTTGGTTGAGGGTAGGCAGATGTGCGATACACAGTTCAAGAGGCGCACTCGAATGGTTGAGTACAATGGGCAGTGTAAAAAATAGGGGCTAGCTGTTTCTTCTTCGCCACAAGAGCAAAGAGGGGATTGTATAATGTTTTTACTAAACAAGTCATGTGAAAGCACACTGCAGTTTGTGCGTAGTCGCGTATGCATTATCTGGGATATACGTTTGCCATAGTAATAATATTTTGGAACTTTGACCGCTGATGATGGAAGACCTCTTTTAAATTTGTGGATGGATGATGCGTTCGAGATTTCGGTTGAAAGGCTATTGAAAGCACGAGTTGTGGATGGGATAAATGAGTTGTAGTAAAGCGCAGTTCTAGCTCTAGGAACATTAAGTGATTGATTATTCCTTAAATTATAGCGGTCGTTGGTATTCATTGGTGGACATAAGTCAGACAGATAGGATGGGGTTAGGTTATTAGTCATTTTGTAAAAAAGAGTGAGTTTATGATTGGCTCTGCGATTACTTAAAGTTTCCCATCCGACTTCTTCCAAAAGCTTTTGGATAGAGATTAATTTCGTGGCACCTGTGACTTTTCGTGCAGCCTCATGTTGGACGTTTTCTAACAGTTCGTGGTCTTGTAATGTACAGTTGTCGAAAACGACATCGCCGTATTCGAGTAAAGGACGAATAAATGATAAGTACATGGTTTCCAATGAGGAACGATCTAAATTAACTTTTAACTTTTTCATTACGTGTTTACTTGTGTAGGCCTTATTAACTATGTACTCAATATGGGCGCCCCATTTAAGATCTTTCGTAAAGTAGAGTCCTAGATGTTTATGTTTTGTTACTTCGCTAATGGCGACGTTATCCATATATACAGGGGGATGTTGAGTTGTGTTTGTCTTGCGACTTATGATCATCGATTCCGTTTTCTTAGGATTAAAACAGACAAGCCACGTTTAAGCCCATTTATTGATTCTTTCGAGGACGGAGTTAAGTATAGCTGCAGCGTTGACTGGATTGTTGACTACAACATAAAAGCTAGTGTCGTCGGCAAATAACCTGATGTTTGCATTAATATCTTTTACAATATCATTAATGAAAATTAAAAACAAAAGAGGTCCTAAAATTGAGCCCTGTGGTACTCCGGCGTTGATATGAGACCAATTGGATTCTGCGTTTGGGAGAACAACTTTTGTTTGCGGATAGTAAGGTAGGATTCGAACCAGGATAAGAGACTACCTCGTATACCTATATTGGTAAGCTTAAACAACAAACCCTTATGCCATACACGGTCGAATGCTTTGCTAATGTCGCAGAATAAAGCTCTGACCTCTTTTCAGAATCGATAGCCTCGCTAAAGAAGTTATAGAGAAACGTAAGCTGGTTTATTGTTGAGTCACCAGGAACAATTCAGATTGTAAGGGGGAGAGGATATGATGAGTGTGTAGGACGTTAAATGTATATTTAAATACAATTCTTTCAAATACGTTTCCAAGTGTGCTAAGTAAAGAGATAGGACGATAGTTGGCTGGGTTAGATGAGTCTCCCGATTTGAATATTGGGGTGACAAAAGCTTCTTTCCATGGTTCTGGGAATACAGAGGTGCGTAAGGAAGTATTGAAAATATCACATAAAGGAAGAGATAGTTCAGTTGAAAGTTCTCTCAGGATTGATTGATTGATTTTATTTGGTAAAAATATGAACATTGCATAGTTACAACATAATGCAGACAATATAAATTATATTATCACAGCAATATACATAGCAAACCATGGAATGCACACACAATACCAAGGATAACACAAAAAAGAGAAAAATGATTTTCACTTATTTCCATTGTGGTCCTTGATATTGGTGGCAGTAACCATGAAACAGTCATGTATTAGATATTTAATAATGTATATGTATCAAATATGTACTGTTTAATAAAGTATAATACTGATTAAGAATGAACAAATATAATCACATGTTCATTATTATCACAGAAGTGGCTTAAGAAAGTTACACACTGCATATTTAGTTAATAAACACACTTTGTAGCATACTATAAGTTTAAGAATAATTATTAGATCCTTGCATCTTAATGATCATAAGACTTAAAAATGTATCACAGTATTTTAACAGAACATAAAATTCATACTAAAAATTATACTATAAAAAGCTATAAAGACTCTAAAAACTGTTTCTTGATGGCACCCTTGAAATTGTTAGGTTTAGTTACAGCCCTGATGTTTTGAGGAAGATTGTTCCATAAACAGATACCATAACATGTAAATGTTTTAGAACCAAAACTTCCTACTCTTGGTTTGGAAAAACGACCAGAGTCTTCAAATGTAAAATTTTTAGCAAAATGATCAGATTCTGGCTGAGCTACCATATTAGACCTAGTACAACGATTATGTACGCCAGACACTGGCTTAAAATTCTCACCCATATACTCTGGTGCAAGGCCATTTTTAACCTTATGTACATGACAAAGTATGATCTGTTCTACTCGTTTTGAAATAGGCAGCCAACCTAAATGTGAAAACTGTTCTTGACCAACATGTGATCTGTTATCCAGCTTCAGAACAAACCTAATCATCTTGTTTTGTGTAGTTTGAAGCCTATTTTTAAGTGACAGAATAAGACCAGGGTACCAAAAAGAGCAGGCATAGTCAAAGTGGCACTGTATAAGGGAATGGCAAGGAGTTTTCTGGTGTGCAATGTTAAGAACTTACTATTTCTGTATAGGAACTTTAACCTTGAGTTTGCCTTTGTAATAATAGACCTCGCAATGGTTTTACCAGACAGGAACTGGTCCAATATAGAACCTAGGTACTTAACAGAACTTGATGGAGTAATTGACACATCATTGCAAGAGACATTTAACTGAGGATTAGACCTTAGTTTGGGCTTTGAGCCAAACAATATAGATTCTGTTTTACCAAGATGTAGGGAAAGTTTATTGTCCACTAACCACTCACTTATAAGTTCGAGATCGCTAGAAAGAATGGATTCAATTTCTGAAATGTGTTTACCAGCTACCAGGATGCCAGTATCATCAGCATAAAGTAAAATTTTATTTCTTACCACAGCGGCCATATCATTCACATAAATTAAAAATAAAAGGGGACCTAAAATGGAGCCCTGAGGAACACCACATGAGATGGAGGCCTCGGAGGACATAGTACCCGATACGTCAACAACCTGATGGCGATCGGAGAGATAGGAGGTGAACCACCTGACTGCGTCACTATGGAGACCGATAGCCTCAAGTTTCATGATTAAAATACTATGATTGACGGTATCGAAGGCCTTCTGTAGGTCTAACAATATCATACCAACCATCTTACCTTCATCCATCTTAAAACGAATATAATCAGATAAATGGGTAAGGCAGGTGTCTGTAGAGTAGCCACGCCTAAATCCTGATTGATAGCTATACAGAAGCTTTTTGTCATTCAAGTAACCTTCAATTTGGTCATAAATTACTCTTTCAAGGATCTTTGAGATGATACTTAAGACCGAAACCGGTCTGTAGTTTTCAACCTCAGTCTTAACACTTTTCTTATAGAGGGGATGCGGTTATTTACTGAATTTGGGCCAGAAGCTTTATTTAATGGTAAGCCTCGTAGCACTGATTCAACCTCAGTTGGAGTGACCACGAGGGAGGTCAGAGTTTCGTTGTTATAATATATGAAATGGCTTAGGTTAGGTGCTTCTGAGTCGTCCAGGAGAGTTTGTTCTGTGAAGAAGTTGTTAAGGACAGTAGCCTTCATGGTGTCGTCTTCAATAATTTAATTTTTTTTATTTTAAATAGGTTTTCAATGAAAAAAAAATGAAACTCTTGTTCAAGATGTTCCTGAAATATTTTTTTATTATTTCCACAAAAAAGCAGCTTATAAAACATGTAATAAACATGCTAATGAACGATAAACAAACTAATAGAAGTATATATTTTTCGTAATTTAAAGCATAGCATCACTCTGGAGTAATCATTAACTACTTTCCAACGGAAACCGAAAAGCATACAAATTATCGTCGTCATTTTCATTATTAAACAGTCAATAAATTAAAACTTGTTAAAATTGAAATACAAAAACTGCCCAGCACTTTTAACCTTGAGTTTGCCTTTGTAATAATTGACCTAGCAATGGTTTTACCAGACAGGAACTGGTCCAATATAGCACCTAGGTACTTAACAAAACTTGATGGAGTAATTGACACATTATTGCAAGAGACATTTAACTGAGGATTTGACCTTAGTTTGGGCTTTGAGCCAAACAATATAGATTCTGTTTTACCAAGATGTAGGGAAAGTTTATTGTCCACTAACCACTCACCTATAAGTTCGAGATCGCTAGAAAGAATGGATTCAATTTCTGAAATGTGTTTACCAGCTACCAGGATGCCAGTATCATCAGCATAAAGTAAAATTTTATTTCTTACTACAGCGGCCATATCATTCACATAAATTAAAAGTATTTAAAAGGGGACCTAAAATGGAGCCCTGAGGAACACCACATGAGATGGAGGCCTCGGAGGACATAGTACCCGATACGTCAACAACCTGATGGCGATCGGAGAGATAGGAGGTGAACCACCTGACTGCGTCACTATGGAGACCGATAGCCTCAAGTTTCATGATTAAAATACTATGATTGACGGTATCGAAGGCCTTCTGTAGGTCTAACAATATCATACCAACCATCTTACCTTCATCCATCTTAAAACGAATATAATCAGATAAATGGGTAAGGCAGGTGTCTGTAGAGTAGCCACGCCTAAATCCTGATTGATAGCTATACAGAAGCTTTTTGTCATTCAAGTAACCTTCAATTTGGTCATAAATTACTCTTTCAAGGATCTTTGAGATGATACTTAAGACCGAAACCGGTCTGTAGTTTTCAACCTCAGTCTTAACACTTTTCTTATAGAGGGGATGCGGTTATTTACTGAATTTGGGCCAGAAGCTTTATTTAATGGTAAGCCTCGTAGCACTGATTCAACCTCAGTTGGAGTGACCACGAGGGAGGTCAGAGTTTCGTTGTTATAATATATGAAATGGCTTAGGTTAGGTGCTTCTGAGTCGTCCAGGAGAGTTTGTTCTGTGAAGAAGTTGTTAAGGACAGTAGCCTTCATGGTGTCGTCTTCAATAATTTAAATTTTTTGATTTTAAATAGGTTTTCAATGAAAAAAAAATGAAACTCTTGTTCAAGATGTTCCTGAAATATTTTTTTATTATTTCCACAAAAAAGCAGCTTATAAAACATGTAATAAACATGCTAATGAACGATAAACAAACTAATAGAAGTATATATTTTTCGTAATTTAAAGCATAGCATCACTCTGGAGTAATCATTAACTACTTTCCAACGGAAACCGAAAAGCATACAAATTATCGTCTTCATTTTCATTATTAAACAGTCAATAAATTAAAACTTGTTAAAATTGAAATACAAAAACTGCCCAGCACTTTTAACCTTGAGTTTGCCTTTGTAATAATTGACCTAGCAATGGTTTTACCAGACAGGAACTGGTCCAATATAGCACCTAGGTACTTAACAAAACTTGATGGAGTAATTGACACATTATTGCAAGAGACATTTAACTGAGGATTTGACCTTAGTTTGGGCTTTGAGCCAAACAATATAGATTCTGTTTTACCAAGATGTAGGGAAAGTTTATTGTCCACTAACCACTCACTTATAAGTTCGAGATCGCTAGAAAGAATGGATTCAATTTCTGAAATGTGTTTACCAGCTACCAGGATGCCAGTATCATCAGCATTAAGTAAAATTGTATTTCTTACTACAGCGGCCATATCATTCACATAAATTAAAAATAAATAAAAGGGGACCTAAAATGGAGCCCTGAGGAACACCACATGAGATGGAGGCCTCGGAGGACATAGTACCCGATACGTCAACAACCTGATGGCGATCGGAGAGATAGGAGGTGAATCACCTGACTGCGTCACTATGGAGACCGATAGCCTCAAGTTTCATTATTAAAATACTATGATTGACGGTATCGAAGGCCTTCTGTAGGTCTAACAATATCATACCAACCATCTTACCTTCATCCATCTTAAAACGAATATAATCAGATAAATGGGTAAGGCAGGTGTTTGTAGAGTAGCCACGCCTAAATCCTGATTGATAGCTATACAGAAGCTTTTTGTCATTCAAGTAACCTTCAACTTGGTCATAAATTACTCTTTCAAGGATCTTTGAGATGATACTTAAGACCGAAACCGGTCTGTAGTTTTCAACCTCAGTCTTAACACTTTTCTTATAGAGGGGATGCGGTTATTTACTGAATTTGGGCCAGAAGCTTTATTTAATGGTAAGCCTCGTAGCACTGATTCAACCTCAGTTGGAGTGACCACGAGGGAGGTCAGAGTTTCGTTGTTATGATATATGAATTGGCTTAGGTTAGGTGCTTCTGAGTCATCCAGGAGAGTTTGTTCTGTGAAGAAGTTGTTAAGGACAGTAGCCTTCATGGTGTCGTCTTCAATAATTTTAATTTTTTTATTTTAAATAGGTTTTCAATGAAAAAATATTAAACTCTTGCTCAAGTTGTTCCTGAAATATTTTTTGATTATTTCCACAAAAAAGCAGCTTATTAAACATGTAATAAACCTGCTAATGAACGATAAACAAACTAATAGAAAGTATATGTGTTTCGTAATTTAAAGCATAGCATCACCCTGGAGTAATCATTAACTACTTTCCAACGGAAACCGAAAAGCATACAAATTATCGTCGTCATTTTCATTATTAAACAGTCAATAAACTAAAACTTGTTAAAATTGAAATACAAAAACTGCCCAGCACTTTTCGTAAAAGTCACGATACAATGGTGAGGGCCGATATGTAAATAAGGTAGTACAGTCAAGTTACCATTACCGGATCATTACCCATTGCGGATCACGTTGATGTTCAAGACTGCGTATCGCGATAAATAGTTGACATTTTAAGTGATATTTTGCACACAGCATCTTCAAGGCCTGTTCTTTAAAACGCATTGATTGGGTCGTAATCGGAGCTACTCTTTGTCAATCATTTCGGTATGTTTTGCTGAGATGTATATACGACTTTGCTGACTTCCGTCTCGTTTTCAAATCGAGGTTGAACATTTTTCGCGGCCACATGCTCTAACTCTGATGGAAAGTAAGAATTTTACGCATTAATTTAAAGGCCATTTAGAAGTCTTTCTGCCCGCAAAAGTCCATTTCAGTTTTGATTCGTGTTTAAGATTTTGGTAACATCTTAAATGAAATGAATAATTGGGGCAATAACGGATCAAGCGTGATAATATGAGTATTGATTCAACATGTAATATATAACAATATGTGCAAATCTTGTTGATTTTTAAATAAATTATCTAAATAATAATGTTTTATTATGCTCCTTGTTCAATTTCGATGATTAGATATGATTTAAACAATTAACATGGTTTATAAGATGCCCATATTTTTCGATCTTTTAAGGATTTTCAACAGATAATTCACACAAGAACACCATGCGTAAATTGTGGATACCCCAGTTCTGGATTTACTAGACCAGTTACTGATAGTGAACGTTTAATGTTTCACGAGGAAATTAAAATTTAAGAGACGATAAGCAGAAACTGCACTCAGAAAATGAAACTTTGAATGAAAGAATTCTGACTACGAAGCTTTCGTGCAAGTCAGTGGAAGGAAATGACGAAAAGTGTCAATTTTATACTAGTGTTGTGTGGGACGTTTTTTTGACCACTTTGAACTTCTTGGTAGTGTACCTGAAAAGTACTGAAATCAACAAAAAAGTTTGATTTGATGAACAGTTGTTTGTGACATTGGTTAAATTGAGACTGGGTGTTCCATTGGAAATGTTGGCTCACATCAAAGGAATTAGCCAGTCTTGCATGTCGGAGATATTTTGGAAGTGGGTTGGTTTAATTGAATCAAAGTTAGGTTTTCTCCTCAAGTGGCCGGACAGAGAAGTTATGCAAGCTACACTACCAGGACCATTTAGGGCAAACTTTCCCAGATTAACATCCACTGTGGACTGTTTCGAAATATTTATTGAAAGACCGAAAACCTCAAGGCTAGAGCAAAGTGCTACTCTAACTATAAAAAACACAGTACTGTTAAACTTTTCATTGCTTGTACGCCAAATGGATCCGTATCATTTTTGTCAAGAGCATGGGGAGGACGGGTTTTGGATGAAGAAATTGTTCGAAAGTCTGGTTTTATTGACTGTAAATACCATACGCATGGAGACCAAGTCCTAGCAGACAGAGGATTTACACTTCAGGACGACTTCGCAACGATATGTGGTACTGAACTTATAATTCCTGCATTCACAAAAGGCAAACGACAACTCTCTGCTCAAGATATTGAAAAATCAAGGATAATGAGTAGTGTGCGCATTCACATAGAGCTCGTAATTGGACTTATGAAGCTGCGCTTTTGAGTTCTTCAGGGGCCTCTTGCAATAAACTTCATTAAATCAGTTTCCAACGAAGTTCATTGTGACGAATATTCACAAGTTGATAGATTGGTGAGGGCGTGTGCGATTCTTGTAAATCTTGGAGAAGGAATTGTGTATAATGAAAATAAGACCTCAATTGTTGTGTTAACATTTATAGCTTAGACCTCAAAAACAACACTCTTTTGCTAGATGTCTAGTATTACCTGTTGTTCTTTCAGGAATGATGGATATATGTGTGCAAACATTTTTAACCCATTTATGCCTAGTGGACTCTCCCATCCTTCTAAATTGGATCAATTTATTTCCAAAATTAGGGTTGTCTAGTATATTTATTTTTATATTTAGAATAATTCTTACATAAATTCTTTAAGAAAAAGCGCATCATGCGGCGTCTCATCTGGGTCTCCGCTGTTTGCAAAGGCCTTTTTTCTAGACGCTAGGCATAAATGGGTTAATGTTCATTACTGAAATACTGTTGAAATTGGGGTGTTAAACACGAAAGAAAACTGATAAATAACGTGTATTAATAATCTGATTATTTATTTCATGAAACAAACAAAATGCAAATTATATATGTATTAATTTATATATATATATATATATATATATATATATATATATATATATATATATATATATATATATATATATATATATATATATATATATATATATATATATATATATATATATATATATACTTGTCCAAATCTGAAAGATTAGTAATAGCTCACTTATTCTTTAATTCGTGCATTTCTTGTTTATAAATATATCTAATTGTTTTTTATAATGTCAATAATATGCACTTTGCATACTGTCCATTACACAAATGCATCTGGTTCAATTATTTCCTACAAGTGGGACAGAACCATTGATCTTTTGGTTTTCTTTTAATGTTCAAGCATTGCAAATGGAACCACTCAATTTCACAGTCTCGTGGTTAGGGTTTTCTTGTGTGACTTCAGCATGCTGTGACATTTCCAGCCTTCGTGTATGTAGTTCGGGCAAGATATGAGCCACATATATATTCTTGCATTTGTTTAACATGTCCTTTATAAATTCATCATCTCTTTGCACATATGTAATGATTACAAATTTTGGTGCCCAAGTAATGAAGTCACAACACTTTGCATTGTAAACATACATTTGCAGCTGCACCTGTGAGAAATACTTGTGTGATTTCTTAAGTTGGTTACTTTCCAAATGACAATTTGAAGAACCCAAAAATGTCTTACAATCTTTGTCTTTAGCTGTATATGGACCTTTCACTTCCACAACAGTGATTCCATGGCAGTCACAAGTCATCAGGCTGTCCACACTTACGCCAATAAATGGATGATCCTTGGAAATTTGAAAACCTTCTTTTCTTAAACAAACATTTTGGTGCTTGGTATGAGATGACGACAGTAAACACTTGTACGCACATAAAACTGCATCTTCATTGTTTTTGCCCCAAAGCACAGGTTCACATTTTAATGGGTGATCTCTTGGCTTGCATACACTCAGAATTATAGACTTTGCCGGGTTTTCTATGTTAGTATGTGTAATGGCATGGACAGTAGAAGATGTTATTCGACCCACTCTTTGCTCATACCACATTAAATTGTCACTCTGGGTTGTGGTTGACTTGTTGATAAATTTAATAGACTCTTCACTGAGTTCCATTTTCTGAAGCTGAGCTTCACATTTATCACCTAATTCACTTTCAGTAAGTTTTGTATTACTTTCATTATACGGCGTTCTTAAGGATGGTGGTAATTTTGGATTGGGCTTGGCTGACTGCTTCCAATAAAAATCCTCTGAATAACCATTAAAACAACTCAGCACGACTGGTTTAGACTTCAAACATTTTAAAGCATCTAGAAACTTATCCTGTTCATTTTCTTTAGAAGGTTCGAACTGAAATTTTCTCTTCTTACTGCGCTGACGTGATTTTTCAACTTTGGTGTCACTGTAAAAACTAATTTGCGCTATTGGATCAGGGCCAATTTTCTTCACAAAGTCTTGATTCCATTTGCACGGCTCCTCGGTACAAGCTTTCGTAGTGTATCCAAGTCGCACAGCTGCTTCTAGCTTAAACAGGACTGCGGCAACATGACAACAGGATTCAGACAGTCTGAAATATAACATTATAATGTAACAATAACGGTCATTACAGAACACTATTTTGACTTGCTATACCAGGCGTGTGTATGATATAAGTGTCCCCAATTTGTATACCTATCATAATTGCTTATATACAACTTTTTATAATGTTAAATTGCTGTGTTAAGATTACAAAATTGTGGAAGCTAGTTCCATTTGCCATATTGCATTAATTATGGTAGGCCTATAACATGTTTTGAGTGTTTTTGAGCGTCAAATTAATTTACATTTTGTTGCTGTATATTCATATTTTATCATTTGCCATTCTCTACTGTGTTCATTATTGTATGTACATGTATTTAAATGTTTATTACCATATGCTGTAAGAGTTTACATAAATAAAGTGTGTGTTCTGTTCTGTTTAGTTCTGCTGATCTGTTCTACTTATCCAATGGAAATTTTAAAGAATACTGAAGTATCAAAATTAACATGAAATAACATTAAAAACGTAGTAGTTTTAACTATCCTTCAATAAATCATGTCTTAAAATGTATGGGTAGAGTTTGTGTAAAAGACACTAGAATAAAAAAAATTCCCTGCTGTACATGAAATCTGGTTTATTTATATTTGTATATCACTAATATGACAAGTAATGAGAATATAAATATTGAAGCATACCCTGCCATGCAAGTACAGTGACTAGCAAGAACTTGGCCACTTTTTTTGCTGCAATCGAAGGTGATTGAGGACTTTCACTGAGTCTTTGTGATGGCTTTACATTTGCCTTCAGAAGTATATGCTGGCTTGGATGGAGTTGTTATGAGAAGACTGTTTCTACCCAGCCTGACCGGAAATAGTTGTGGGCCTCTAGGCTCTTGTAGTTCTTCATAGCTTCACGTGTAAATATGCCTTACATTTAATCACGGTCTGTGAATGACTCTTCCTGAATGTTGAAATGCACACTAAATAGTAAAATCAACCTATAAAGTGCTGAACTGGGGGGGGGGGAATAATGCGTGATTGTGTTATATTTAAACGATTATTTTTCATCTTGCCAACATTTAGTTCTACGTTACTGAAACAAATGAGATCGAAAACAAGCAGTAAAATAAATAGATCAATTTGAAATGATAAAATACAACACATACAAATTAACCATAATGGTATTTGTCTGAGGAAACAAACACGTTGACACCTTAAATAAACATTTAATTAAATTAAATGCAATATTTTTCATTTGATCGTTTGCATCAATCTTAAAATCGTGTAACCGTTTGTCTTCTGGTGTTTTATTGCCCCTTTATTTTGCATAATCCGATTATTTCGTTTTGATCAAATATTGTCCAGACATAACTAACAACAAGGTGTCATAAACCACACTGGGTGGCAGATGACAGTGTCATTTAACACGATAGATGCCACCATGTCTGCTCTTTCTGGTAGTATTAAGCAGTCATTAGGTTGAATAATTAACGCCGATGTACTTAACAGTTGCTTAACTTAGATATGTGACATATGTTACAAATAAAGATACTAAGCCGATTAATTAATTAAAGTATTTTATAATTATAAAATTAAGATACAAAAAACAAGTAACGTATTTAGCGTGTATCACTTAATTAACAAGGGCTGTTTGTAAAACATGCATGTCCCCATATGGGTTGTCCGTTGTAGTGGCAGCCATTGTGTGAATACGATTTTTGTCACTGTGACCTTGACCTTTGACCAAGTGACCCGAAAATCAATAGGGGTCATCTGCGGGTCACGATCAATGTACCTATGAAGTGTCATGATCCTAGGCAAAAGCGTTATTGAGTTATCATCCGAAAATCATTTTACTATTTCGGGTCACCGTGACCTTGACCTTTGACCTTGTGACCTCAAAATCAATAGGGGTCATCTGCGAGTCATGATCAATCTACCTATGAAGTTTCATAATCCTAGGCGTATGCGTTCTTGAGTTATCATCCGAAAACCATTTTACTATTTCGGGTCACCGTGACCTTGACCTTTGACCTTGTGACCTCAAAATCAATAGGGGTCATCTGCGAGTCATGATCAATCTACCCATGAAGTTTCATGATCCTAGGCGTATGCGTTCGTGAGTTATCATCCAGAAACCATTTTACTATTTCGGGTCCTCGTGACCTTGACCTTTGACCTAGTGACCTCAAAATCAATAGGGGTCATCTGCAAGTCATGATCAATCTACCCATGAAGTTTCATGATCCTAGGCGTATGCGTTCTTGAGTTATCATTCAAAAACCATTTTACTATTTGACCTTTGACCTAGTGACCTCAAAATCAATAGGGGTCATCTGCGAGTCATGATCAATCTACCCATGATGTTTCATGATCCTAGGCGTATGCGTTCGTGAGTTATCATCCAGAAACCATTTTACTATTTCGGGTCACCGTGACCTTGACCTTTGACCTAGTGACCTCAAAATCAATAGATGTCATCTGCGAGTCATGATCAATGTACCTATGAAGTTTCATGATCCTAGGCCCAAGCGTTCTTGAGTTATCGTCTGACAACCACCTGGTGGACGGACCGACAGACCGACCGACCGACAGACCGACCGACATGAGCAAAACAATATACCCCCTCTTCTTCGAAGGGGGGCATAAAAAGACGTCATTCCGTATGAAGATTTAATGTTACGACAATAAACGATCGACATCATAAAAAAAGAAATTACGTTTGACAGCAACGGGGGTAAATAATGTTTGAAAAACAAATATTTATAAAGATATTTGTGTTAAATTTTTTTATATTTGTCACTCGTACTCATTACAATGAACACAGCTAAGGCTTTCAGTAAGTCATGTACCAGATGTCCCTACGTATTTTACAGCTTCACATTACTATGATAAATTGACATAGTAGAAAAATAATTAAAACGTTCGAAGATTAATGAACCCTGAAAAGAACGACAATACTCATTACATCAACATCTACAAGGATACTCCCATTATTACAGAATAAACGAATTTACCCGGTGTCTCAGTGAGAAAGTTATGAATGTCGCCGTACTCGATCATCGGCCACTTGGTTGGGTCATTTTTCCAACATGAATCTTGCAATTTGTACGGACATTCAATTAGTCCAATTAGTTTAATTTTCTGATCATGTCGGGCTTTCGAAGTGCAATCTAACCCTTCATAATAGCCAAAAGACATTTTAACACTAATTACAGGACATTTAATTACCTATCGACTAGGGATGCAATTAGCGTAATATCAGCAGATGTGCTCAATCAGCGTAGTAAATCGACCGTATCTAGGGCATTGTTTTCACCGTCGCTAAGGGACTGCCCCTTTTGTGACGTCATCGCGATAAACAAAATAGAAAACAAATATAACAAAAAAATGAATATAATTTATAACTGGCAAGTAACTTGGTCATTGTAAACAATATATTTTATATGTCAATAGTTCAAATAGCGTTTTTGATACCCCCTGAGTGTTTTCAGTAACGTGATCCGTTATGGCTACAACTGATCCGTTAATGTAAAGGAGTACCCCAAGAGTCTATCCTGGGGCCCTTACTGTTCTATGTCTTTATTAATGATGTTTTTTTATTTTATAAACAGATCTACCCTTTACAATTATGCAGATGATAATACTCTTTTATTTTACACAACAAACATTGGTGAACTTATAAGTGTTTTACAACATGAAAGTAACGTTCTTATTGATTGGTTTCATTTTAACAAGATGCAAGCTAACCCTGACAAATTTCTTTTTGCAATAGGCAAATCAACTTCTTGTAAAAAAGACTCATTTAAGATAGGTGATGTCACTATAACTCGTGAAAATGTTGTTAAACTACTTGGTATTGACATAGACTATAAACTTAATTTTGATACTCATATACAAGGATTATGTAAAAAGGCAGCCACTCAAATAAACATCTTAAAAAGAGTTGGTAGAAATTTAATTGTAAAAAACAAGCTTTTAATTTTCAACCTCTTTGTATTATCAAATTTTAATTTTTACCCAATGACCTGGCATTTCTGAACATAAACTAATATTAAAAAGATGGAAAAAATCAAGAAAGGGCAATTCGTTTTATATACAACGACTATA
Source organism: Dreissena polymorpha (assembly GCF_020536995.1). Taxonomy (NCBI): domain Eukaryota; kingdom Metazoa; phylum Mollusca; class Bivalvia; order Myida; family Dreissenidae; genus Dreissena; species Dreissena polymorpha. Next base: position 50,506,595 of record NC_068355.1, on the reverse strand, counting down.
GCACTCAATATATCGATCTTTTACAAAAGGTAGACCTTCCGTCCGTGCAAATAAGACGTATAAGATCAATATCTATTGAAACATTTAAAATCATAAATGAAATTTCTCCACCTTTGTTAAATGATTTATTTGTTAAGAGACAGTGAACCATAAATGTTAGATATACCAATATTTTACAGATACAACAGGTACGCACAACAACATATGGTAATATTTTTTTTTAATATGCTGCCCCCCTCGCTGTGGAACTCCCTACCAGAAGATTTTAGAAAATGTACAAATTTTTCGCAATTTAAAACTTTAATTGGGACATGGAATGGAAAAATCTGTAGGTGCAAACGCTGTAGACTGAATGGGATTTCCACAGCAAGGGAGCATCACATCATTTAGTTTTAAGTTCATTTTCTACTATAATGTTATATAGTGTTAGTTTTGCTTAGTTTTGTGTGCTTTGGATGCTTAGCATGCTCTGTATGCTTTATGTGCTTTATATACTCTGTATACCTGGTGTGCTTTGCTTGCTTTGTGTGCTATGTATGCTTGTTATCACTTGTTTACTTTGTTTGTATGCCTTGCATATTTTGAATACCTGCGAGATTTGTATGCTTTGTTTTGCATTGTATACCGGTATGCTTGGTATGCCTTGTATACTGTGTTTGCTTTGTATGCCTTGCATATTTTGGTAACTTGGTATGCTTTGTATTTGCTTTGCTTGCTTTGTATGCTTTGTACTTTGTGCTTTGTATACTTTGTGTGCTTTGTATGTTTTGTATACTCTGCATGCTACGTATGCTCCATATGCTTTAAATAGTATGTTTTGTATGCTCTGCATGATGTGTATGCTCTGTATGCCTTGCATGCCTTGTGTTGCTTTGTGTGCTTTGCATGCCCAGTAAACTTATCGTGCTTGTTTCTGTTTAATGTTACATGCCTTACATTTTTTCATGTTTTTACGGATATATGCTAACTAAATGCTATATGAAATAACAACGCCGTATTATAAATGCTTTATACTTGAAACAATTGCTTAAACCTACTACCTATTTTACAACATATCTAGTGGATATTTTATTCTTTTATAAATAATTATCTGACTTTTAAGCAGATTAATCTAAAACTTTTTTTAAATATCCATATCTGATGTTATAATATCATGCTTTATATTTTATGTATATTTGTCTTTTAATTTACAGATTGATTTCAGTCTTTCAGCTTTTGTACAATTGTTATCCTTATTCTTCACGTTTTATAGTCGGTTGTACAAGCCACATAAGCTAATGTTAATTGTTTTATTCACTCTTGCAGACTCAAAATAAATCTTATCTTATATTATCTTATCTTAATGCATGCTGCGGCAAAAAAAGGTATCACAAATACATATTGCCTGCGTGTAAAAAAAGGCAACGTGCTGAATCAGTAAGCAAATGTAATATTTAATTAAATTGGTGTAGAAGAAGTCTCAAATCATGAATTGCTTTTCACCAGAACAACTTAATAACGCTACTGATCCGCCGGTAATGGTAACTTGACTGTATAGCCCATAATTTTTAAAACACTGCCATTTATTGTGTAATAATTACTCCAAGGACAGACACTTCTTTTGTTCCAATCCCATCTTATATTGATTGCATTTTGCACGATTGATTCAAAGTCTATTTTCCACAAGAGATGAATAAAATTATTGTGTTTTAACTAAAACTGTCAGTGCTTTGATATATCACGTGATTATCATGTGATGCGGCTCGAATGAAAGCAATGGCGTCCGGTAACATCAAAATTACGCAGATTTTCGTTGCAACATTCTGCATCGTATACTGTATGACAGGTTGCAATGGAGTTCGCTACGATCCGAACTGGGACTCTCTTGACAAACGCCCTAACCCGGCCTGGTATGACGAATCCAAAATAGGAATTTTCCTCCACTGGGGCGTGTTCTCCGTCCCCAGTTTGCTCAGCGAATGGTTTTGGATGCAATGGCAAGGAGAGAAAGACCCAAGGGCAGTGAAGTATATGACTGATAATTACAAACCAGACTTCACCTATCCCGATTTCGCAAAAGACTTTGATGCTGATCTGTTTGATCCGGATGAATGGGCAGACATTTTCAACGCTTCAGGAGCTAAGTAAGCTATCTTTTTGCTCAATCATTGTGTAATTCATTTATTGACACATTTAAGTTATGAAATTTAAAAAACAGATGCATGGAATTTTAAGTCAAACTGCTTTACATCTATTGGGCTTATTGGCATAGTAGACCTATATGTGGGTAAAAAACAGGTGGTCAGTTAGCTCAGCTGCAGGGTTTCATGATAGTGTTCTGGCAGTTGTTTGTTGGACAACGATGATTATTCGAAAACATTCATAAATTTTCATTATAAGTCTTCGTCATTAATTGTGCTCACTGTTGAAAAATGTAAAATTCTGTGAACATACTGTGAACAAGTCCCTTTCATATAGCCGTTATGTAAAATTGCTAATGACATAAATGGCTGTGACACGCAGTGGTAGTGCATAGACTTTTGATTCCAGAGGACCAGGGTAGGATTCCTGGGGACAGCAATCTTTTTTTTATTAGAATTTTGTCTTGCAATCATCAGTGTTCTCTGGAAGCGCTGGCATCTGGCAATTTCACTGGTTACTAAAAACCTCAGCACCTGCTACTTTTCCAAAAAAATATCCATTCAAAACAGCACAAATAACACCTGTTTTAATTCTTCCTGGCTGGCTACTTTGAAATATATCACTAACTGGCTACTCAATTTTTTATGGAGAACACTGAATAATAATAAATAAAGACTAAAAAACAATTAAGACTTTTTGGTTAACATCTTTGATGATATTTTTTTTCAAATAAAAGCAACAGGTTTTGCTGTTGCTTTTTTAGCGGTTGAGTTAGGTCTAGATTGCATTTAGTTTTATTGAAAGCTTTACTTAAGCGCTAACATGGGAAATACAGTCAATCTTGTGCTTGAGACCACTTGAATTAAGCGACTTTTGTCTTATGCGACCACTTTAAATCCCGCCCGGGCGTTTTACCTATATTTTCATATTGTATTAAGCGACTTTTGTCTTACGCGACCAGCGACTGCTGATTTAAGTGTATTTTGATGCCCGAGTCTTGAATTAAGAGACGGCTTTAAGGTAAAAGTGGTAAATCTGTTGACCGTTCAGGGACAAATCAAACAAAAAGTAAAAAGTAAAAAATTGTTTTATTCATTTCATTTATATTTAAATTCATTTGATTACAAAAGCAGAAATCGCTGTGTCAAAAAGAGATAATCCGATATCTGGATTTAAAATCAAAGGTCCGTATTCATTACAGATGGCCTTTTTTTTATTTAAAGACCATTTAATTAAAAGACCACTTTTGGTTACTCCCTTTAGTGGTCTCTAAATACAAGATTGACTGTAAAGAAATTGGGGACCTGATGTTATGAATATTAGCAAGAACTCTGATTTATTATCAACAGATATGTAGTGTTGACAAGCAAACACCATGAGGGTTATACAAACTGGCCATCTAAATACTCCTTCTCTTGGAATTCTATGGATGTTGGACCACACAGAGACCTTGTTGGTAAGATCAGAAGTGAGAACTTATCAAGTAAATGAGTCCCCCTCTGTGGACACTGGGTTTAATGCATGTACCTAATGTGCAGTCCCAGATATGCCAATGCAGTTTGCACTGGCTAATCATGGACTACACTTTCAGCTAAACTAGATTTTTACCACAAAATAAAATAATTTCTTTAAATGAAAAATATCATTAAAGAGGAAATTATCATCCCTGATTAGCCTGAATCATGGGACCTCACTGTATCCCCGTACTGGATGTTTTAGGAAGATACTGAAATAACTTACATACTATACAAACAGTTTGACTCAGAAAAAGAAGTGCCAGAAAATCTTACAAGAAAATGAAAGGTTGAGAGCTTTGTTTACTCCAAGCTTTTGTTAAGTAAATTTGTACTGTATAAAGTATACATAATTTATCTTTTGTTTTGATCTTCAACTGAATGGGTCTTTTTAGGTGATCTGGCCAACTCCATTCGCAAGAAGACGAATATTCATTTTGGGTTGTACCATTCATTGTTCGAATGGTTTAACCCAATCTACCTGCAAGATAAAGCCAACAAGTTCCAGACCAACGACTTTGTAACTGTAAGCTGAAAAACTTAAACCTGCATAAATATGTAAACATGTATATGTATATTGTACATGTATATGTAAATTTCTGAGTGTAAAATGGTCTCCTTTTTAAACAAATTTGAATGTAGAGTTAACCAACAGATTTGTGTATGTACATAATTTCCAGATTAAAACACATATCTTAATATTTTATAAAAGAATATATTAATCATTATGAATATAGAACCATTTTATGACCAAACAAAGTGGGAGGCTGAAAGCATTGCACTTGGCGCTCAATCTGTAAATCAAGAAGCTTGTGTTTGTAACTCTTCTTTCACGGCTGGTTGGATTTCATTCCAACTTTCACAACTTAATGACTTTAATTTGTAGGTAAAAGGTGATAAAAATTTGTAACATATTATGTTTTCAAATCTTCTCTTTCTGCTTGGCTGATTTTTATTGCCAGAATACTTTAACCGCTGAATGATTTTAGTTAAATAGAAATCAACAATGTGTTAAGCATATAAGATTGCTCTTGACATAAGTCTCAAAGCGGATGTTTTAAACTCATGTTTGACGGAACAATACATTGTGTTTTTAAATTATCTTTAAATGCTTTGCGGAATTTTCTCCTCATATACACAACTGTATGACCTTAAGGTTTTTGCTGCAATCAGTTTAAGCAAAATTATTTCCCTTCTTTGTTTTGTTCAGACTGTTAAATATAGTCCCAAACATTTTGTGTACACTCACACTTTCACAGCTGACTGATTTCTTGTTATTTTCATCCAGAGATTTTGTATCTTTCTACAGTTTATCTTCTTTATCAGGATGTGTGTCACAGGTATTACTCTGGTCTGTGCAGTCTCATCAGGGATGACACTTTCTGCCTTGACTGGATTTTGTTAAGAAGAGACACAAAGTTTCTTTAAAGGGGAAAGTGTTGTGCCTGATAATCTGGGACAACATTCTACACAATGCATTCAGCCCCTATTCATAGAGTGCTGCTCAATTACTCAAGTCAGCCAATTATACTTTTTAAAAATAAGGGCTTTGTACCCCATATGTGTCTTAAAATATTTTTTAAAAGTGGTCTGTAAGTCTTGTTCTTCACTGTACATATCAGGGGAAGACGATGCCTGAGCTGTATGAGCTGGTGAACGCCTACAAGCCTGACGTGATATGGTCTGACGGAGACTGGGAGGCACCAGACACATACTGGAACTCTAGCAACTTTGTGGCTTGGCTCTACAATGACAGGTACGCTCACAACCCTGTGAACTATGGGACATTTCACGGATTTGGGTCAATGCTCACTAGAGAACATTTGCCATCTTTGATGCCCAGCTGTGCAAATACAGAGTACCATGTATTTATCCCCATGTTTTCCGGAGAAAAAGTGGGGATATTGTATTGATCTCCGTCTGTCCGTCCGTCCATCCTGGCCACTATCTTCTCCTACACTATTAGCACTAGAACCTTGAAACTTACACACATTGTAGCTATGAGCATATGTGCGACTCTGCACTATTTGGAATTTTGATCTGAGTTATGGGGGTTGGGGTGGGGCCAGGTCAGAGATTTACACTCATTTTTTAATGTTATTTTACATTAACTTCTTCATTTCTACACGGATTGACTTCAAATTGATACTGAACCTCTCTAATGACAATACGGTCAATCTCAACTATGCATGGCCCCATATTCAACCCTGGGGCGTCCCGCCCACATAGACCACACCCACCCAAAATTGCCTTTTACTATAATTTCTTCATTTCTACACTGATTCACTTCAAATTGATACTGAATCTCTCTTATGACAATACGGTCAATCTCAACTATGCATGGCCCAATTACCAACCCTTGGGCGCCCAGCCCACATGGACCACACCCACATAGACCACACCCACCCAAAATTGCATTTTACTATAATTTCTTCATTTCTACACCAATTCACTCAAATTGATACTGAACTTTTCTTATGACAATATGGTCAATCTCAACTATGCATGGCCCCATTACCAACCCTGGGGCGCCCCGCCCACATAGACCACACCCACCCAAAATTGCCTTTTACTATAACTTCTTTATTTCTACACCCATTCACTTCTAATCGATACTGAACTTCTCTTATGCAGGGGTTTTTCAGCACTGTCTGCGCCTCCGGAAAACAGAGGCGTTCCCAAAGCAAACGGACCCGATCCCAAACCGAAATTATAAAAAAAATCCCCCCCAAAAAAACAAAAAAAAAAAAAATTATTAATGTCTAGCTGATGTGTATCATACCAACAAGCACTGCTGTGGTTGAGCGAGGATTCAGCACAATGAATCTGCTGTGCTCCCATTACGCATCACATTCACACAAACCAAACTTACTCATCTGATGCTTACATGCATTGAAGGTGTAGATCTGAATGACAAAACATTGGAGGAGCTGTGTGATGCTTTCAAAAACAGAAAGCAGAGAAAAATTATGCTGTAACTTGTGTGACTAACTGGTGTTTGTTTTGGTAAAAAATATCTGCTATAAGTTTTTGACTGTACAGTTCTTATCTCAGAGTGCAACTGTAACTGAGAAACAAAATTGCAGTACTTAAATAAACGTTGATCATGCCCAATATTGCATGTGTTTATATAAAGAAGACAAAATAACAAATAAAAACAAATTTATTTCTTAAACCACTGACTTATTTAAGCATGATAAATTCACAATGTTTTCCCAAAATGAGCCGTTTCATCGAAGCAAAAATTCCCAAAATGGACAAGTTTGTCGATAAAAAATTCCCAATTTGGTCAGACTCCTTTTCCCAAAATAGGCAGAAAAACCCCTGCTTATGGCAAAACGGTCAATCTCAACTATGCATGGACCCATTACCAACCCTGGGGCGCCCCTGGGTCTAATATGCGACGTGGGGATACGCGTTGGCCTCTGCCGCGCCATTTCTAGTTATGGTATGTGGTCATGTAACTTTTCAAAGTTTTTAGCTCACCTGAGCACAACGTGCTCATGGTGAGCTTTTGTGATCGCTTTTTTTCCGTCGTGAGTCGTGCGTCGTCAATATTTTGCCTTGTGAACACTCTAGAGGCCATATTTATTGTCCTTTATACATCTTCATGAAACTTGGTCAGAACATTTGTCCCATTGATACCTTGACTGAGTTCCAAACTGGGTCATGCTGGGTCAAAAACTAGGTCACTAGGTCAAAAAAAAGAAAAACCTTTTGAACACTGTAGAAGTCACATTTGATGCCCAATCTTCATGTAACTTTGTCAAAATGATATGTTGGTTGAGTTAAAAAATGGTTCCGGTCCGTTGGAAAACATGGCCGCCAGGGGACAGGGCAGTTTTCCTTATTTGGCTATAGAGAAACCTTGTGAACACTCTAGAAGTCACAATTTTTGCCCAATCATCATGAAACTTGGTCAAAACATTGGTTTCATTGATATCTCGGACAAGTTTGAAAATGGTCCAGGTCGGTGAAAAAACATGGCCGCCAGGGGGCGGGGCAGTTTTCTCTATATGTATATAGTGAAAACATGTGAACACTCTAAAAGTCATATTTTTGGTCCAATCTTCATGAAATTCGGCCAGAACATGTTTTTTCTGGATATGACGGTTGGGTTTGAAAATGTGAATGTTCAGATCGGTAATAAGCACTGCCGCAAGGGTGAGGGGTCATTTTCCTTATATTTATATAGTAAACAAAGCTTGTGAACACTCTAGAAGTCACATTTTTAGCCTAATCATCATAAAAAAAATTCTAAACATTGATTTTATAGATATCTCGGACGAGTTCGAAAATGGTCATGATGGGTGGAAAAACATGGCCGCCAGGGGGTGGGGCAGTTTTCTCTATATGTATATACTGAAAACATGTGAACAGTCTGTTAAAGAAAGATAACCTGTACATGCATACTTTCTAATACAACTGTAGTTAACTCCATTGTTAAAACCTTGTTAACACTCTAGAGGCCACATTTATTGTCCAATCTTCATGAAATTTGGTCAGAAGATTGGTCTCAATGATATCTTGGATGAGTTCGAAAATGTTTACATTTGCTTGAAAAACATGGCTGCCAAGGGGCAGGGCATTTTTCCTTATATGGCTATAGTAAAACCTTGTTAACACTCTAGAGGCAATATTTATTCTCCAATCTTCATGAAATTTGGTCAGAAGATTGGTATCAATAATATCTTGGATGAGTTTGAAAGTCGTTACGTTTGCTTAAAAAACATGGCTGTCAAGGGGCTGGGCATTTTTTCTTATATGGCTATATATGGCTATAGTTAAATCTTGTTAACACTCTAGAGGCCACATTTTTGTCCAATCTTCATGAAAATTGATCAGAAGATTCATCCCAATAATATCTTGGAAGAGTTCAAATATGATGCTGGTTGGTTGAAAAACATGGCCACCAGGGGGCGGGGCATTTTTCCTTATATGGCTATAGTAAAACCTTGCTAACACTCTAGAGGCCACATTTATTTTCCGATCTTCATGAAACTTGGTCAAAAGATTTGTCCTTATGATATCTTGAATGTTTTCGAAAATAGTATCTGTTGCTCAAAAAACATGGCCACCAGGGGGCAGGGCATTTTTCCTGATATGGCTATACATGTATATGGCTTTAGTAAAACCTTGTTAACACTCTAGAGGCCACATTTATTGTCCAATCTTCATGAAACTTGGACAGAAGATTTGTCCCAATGATATCTTGAATGAGTTCAAAAATGGTTTCGATTGCATTAAAAACATGGCCACCAGGGGGCGGGGCATTTTTCCTAATATGGCTATATATTGCTTTAGTAAAACCTTATTAACACTCTAGAGGCCACATTTATTGTCCGATCATCATGAAACTTGGTCAGACAATTTGTCCCAATGATATCTTGGATGAGTAAGAAAATGGTTCCGGTTGGTGGAAAAACATGGCCGCAACGGGGGCGTGGCATTTTTCCTTATATGGCTATAGTAAAACACTCTAGAAGTCATATTTATTGTACGATCATCACGAAACTTTGTCAGGAGATTTGTCCAAATGATACAGTTGATTGGTGTATAGCGGATTTAGTGAGTAACGGGTAGGTTAAATGGTTTTTGCAAAATACTTTTATTTATGTTAAGATTTATAGTTTTCTATGAATTGAATACAAAAAGCCTATCATTGTTAAGTCGATTCATGTTTTTGTTGACGTGTGTCAATGTTTACAACTGTTTCTTTTTTCGAAAGCAAAACAAGGTCACGTTATGTACGCACCATTTTTGTGACGACAGGAAAAGTGCAGACGAATGGTTTCTTGAATTTTGCAGATTTTGTTTGGTAAACATAATGTTCATTCAGTAGTAAATTTAGTATTATGTGTCCTTTACAAAAGTAAGAATGCTCAGAAACCAAATTGATGCGTACCATATAAAATAAGCATGAAAGCTGCAATTCGGGATTTAGTGAATAACGGACATTGTGGTGACCCATATTCAGGAATGTGGGGATTGTCTCAAAATAAATATAAACTCAATTGAAGTTGTCCAATACACATGTGGCTAGGGTGTGGCTATGATATTAATTAGTGAAAACATCATTTTTAATGAAAAATAATCAAATTATAACGAAAAATCGATTTCTCTGAAAACATATTTTTCACTATCAAATCTATATAATATAACAAGGTGTTAAACTCAAAATGACCCGAATATAGGGTGCATCGCTTTTGAAAGCCATTACTTTATCAATTGTGCAGCGATTTCCATGAACTTGGTCTTATTAAATGCACTTATGAATTTCCTTTCTGGAAATGTACATATATTGCAATTATTTTTTTACAAATGCTGTGTCAAATTTCAAGAAATAACACGATACACATGTAATCCGATAAAGATCTAAGCGAGCCGCTAATGGCTGAATTAGTGTACCGTGAAATTCGCGCTGTAAACAAATATTTTTTTCGGAAATGTTAAACCGCTGGCATGTTTCATTAGGAAAGACAAGTGTCTATCTTGGTTTAATGGTTTTATTACTGAATGCATGGTGTTTACGTTGAAATGAGACTCAAAGTCCTTAGCTATCTGTTATACACCAATCGACTGTATCTTGGACAAGTTTGAAAATGGTTCCAGATGCTTGAAAAACATGGCCACCAGTGGGGAGGGCATTTTTCCTTATATGGACTTATGAATCTTCATGAAACTTTGTCAGTATATTTGTTTAAATGATATCTTGGATGTGTATGAAAATGGTTCTGGTCTGTTGAAAAACATGGCTGCCAGGGTGTTCACTAGTCATGAAAGTTGGTAAGAACATTTTGTTCAAATGACATCTTGGGCTGCACAGAACAGGTCAGTTCCTTTGAATATCAGGTGAGTGATTTGGGCCTTTCAGGCCCTCTTGTATTAACTATGTTTTAACTTTCAGAAAATTTAAGATAAAATGTGTTAACTCAAATGGTTATGACATGACAATGTTGCCTACAAGCAAAAGTCGCAGGGTATGATTATTGTTTTTTGTTTGCTTATGTTAATTGGTTATTCTGACAACAGCCACTCTGTAGTAAAACAATTTTTATTTAATCTTTACAAGCCTTTTTGAAATTGTTTGTGGGTATATTGTTTCAAATACTAGGTAATAAGCCTTAGAGTACATGGAACTATGTGGTAATGGCCATTAAAATTATATATTATTGTCCCCTACCGGTTTCACGTGAGGGGACTTAGGGTTTTTGCTCTGTTTGTCCGTCAGTCTGTCACACTTTTCTGGATCCTGCTATAGCTTTTAAAGTTCGTAATATTTTTTCATGAAACTTGAAACATGGAAAGATGGCAATATGGACATTATGCATTTCATTTCATTTTGTTACTACGTCAAAAATTATGGTTGCTATGGCAACAAATATACTAGAAATACTGCTGAAAATAGTGTTTTTTCTGGATCCTGCGATAACTTTTAAAAGTTCTTCATATTTTTTCATGAAACTTTAAACATGGATAGATGGCAATATGGATATTATGCTCGTCATTTCATTCTGTTCCTACGTCAAAAATTATGGTTGCAATGGCAACAAATAGACTACAAATACTGCTGAAAATTGTGTTATTTTGTGGATCCTGCGATAACTTTAAAAGTTCTTAATATTTTTTTATGAAACTTTAAACATGGATAGATGGCAATATGTACATTATGCCTGTCATTTCATTTTGTTCCTACGTCAAAAAATCTGGTTGCTATGGCAACAAATAGACTAGAAATACTGATGAAAATGGTGTTTTTTTCTGGATCCTGCGATAACTTTAAAAGTTCTTCATATTTAGTCCCCTACCGGTTTCACCTGAGGGGACTTATGGTTTTGTCTCTGGAAGATGGATAGATGGCAATATGGACATTATGCACGTCATTTAATTTCGTTCCTATGTCAAAAATTCTGGTTGCTATGGCAACAAATAGACTAGAAATACTGCTGAAAATGGTGGTTTTTCTTGATCCTGCGATAACTTTTAAAGTTTTTAATATTTTTTCATGAAACTTGAAACATGGATAGATGGCAATATGGAAATTATGCACGTCATTTCATTCCGTTCCGACGTAAGAAATTCTGGTTGCTATGGCAACAAATAGACTAGACATACTGATGAAAATGGTGGTTTTCTGGATCCTGCAATAACTTTTAAAGTTCTTAATATTTTTTCATGTAACTTGAAACATGGATAGATGGCAATATGGACATTATGCACATCATTTCATTTTGTTCCGACATCAAAAATTCTGGTTGCTATGGCAACAAATAGACTAGAAATACTGCTGAAAATGGTGGTTTTCTGGATCCTGCAATAACTTTTTAAGTTATTAATATTCTTTAATGAAACTTGAAACATGGATAGATGGCAATATGGACATTATGCTCGTTATTTCATTTTGTTCCTAAATAAAACAAATTGGTTGCTATGGCAACAAATATATATTTAAAAAAATCTGGAATTTCTGACAATGGTGGAGCCGGTAGGGGACTGATATTGCTTGACAATAGTCTTTTTTTTCATGAATCTTGAAACATGGATAGATGGCCATATGGACATTATGCACGTAATTTCATTTTGTTCTTACGTCGAAAATTCTGGTTGCTATGGCAACAAATAAAAAATAAAAATAAAAAAATCTGGCAATTGTGGAATTTCTGACAATGGTGGAGCAGGTAGGGGACATATATTGCTTGGCAATAGTCTTGTTATACATTTAAAATCAGTTGCATAATATGAGCTCTTTAACCAAATTTAGCAGACTTAATTACATGGTTAAGTTTGATGATCAGACTTCTTGCCATAGAAACTGTGGATTTATTGTCCTCTGATAGAAATCAACAAGTTCTCAACCTAATTGAACAAAAGAAAAGAATATGTTTTTAGTGACAACACAATAATTTAGCTTTAATTAATTATCATCAATATTTACATGCAACATTTATCAGCATAACTAAGTGTTTGAAATTTTGAGAACAATCGCTGACTTTTAATTTGAACTATACTTGTGTACATGCAGTTTTATAAGAAGTAAATAGAGTGTAGATTTTTTCCTCAAAATGTGATTGAAGGACCAATAAATAATACTTTTTGTTTTGTTTTGTCTGCATTACAATACAACAATAAACTCTGACCAAATATTCTGTGCTATTTATTGACCTCAGTCCGGTCAAGGACTCAGTGGTGACCAATGACAGATGGGGTCAAGGGGTTGGATGTAAACATGGGGGATTCCTGACATGCAGCGACAGATATAATCCTGGTAACTAATACTGTTTCATCACAAAAATAAATAGTTTAGGTTAACTCAATTTATAATATTTTATGTGCTACATTTTGACCTCAGTCCGGTAAAGGACACAGTGGTGACCAATGACAGATGGGGTCAAGGGGTTTTATGTAAACACGGGGGATTCCTGACCTGTACAGACAAATATAATCCTGGTAAGTAGTTCTGTGTCATCATGTAATGAATTTTAACATATTTATTCAAAGACTGGCTAAAATACTAGTGATATCCATTGCATGGTTATTAACTGTTTGTATGTGAAATTGTACGCACTTGTAATTTCTGTATTTTTTTCTAAATCATGAAAAGTTAAAGCGGGTATATACGATTTTTTATATGTGTTTAATTGTAATATATTGATAAAATATGTTCCAATAACACAAAATAGGCAAGAAAAATTATACATTAAAGCCGAATTTCATAAAATGCAGCAAAGACAAATTAGCGCCCCGAGCCGATAATGACGTACATATTTTCCTACAATAACCGAAGCATTCGTCTTTGTATTAGGATCGGAGATAGTGTTTGTGTGTCGTATGAATAGATATTGTTGCAGGAATTCAAATAAACCGTTAAACTAAGTTTAGATGCACATCGTACATGTATGGTATACATGCTGGCGAATTCGGCTGTACAGCCGTTTTCAATTTCAGAATTAAATATCTGGCTTATTTCGCATTTTTCGACACATGTTCTTCTTAACTTTTATTTTAATTTACATGTATATTGAAATATATATATAATAAGTTTTTTACACAGTTTATATAAATTCATAAATATTTGACAAAATCGTATATACCCGCTTTAAGTACATGTATAGTAGTTTATTTAAGATATTTGATGTTGTTTGCATAGTTGTTGATACTATAGACTTATTTATAACTAAAAATTACTTTGTTTTTAAAAAATGTGATAATATAAAAACTGTACATTCTGTTGTTATGTTTCTGGTTTGTATTAAATGCAGTCTGTATAAATTGACAATATCTCTGTTGCAGGTGTCTTACAAAAGAGGAAATGGGAGAACGCCATGACAATTGACAAGCAATCGTGGGGTTACCGTAGAGACGCCACTCTGAGTGACATGCTTACCATGGAAGACCTCCTGGCTACACTGGCCTCCACCATCAGGTGAGCTTCTGGTCTCGCGCTTTAGCCAATATGTGTCAAACAACAGTTTTCATGCAAGCTGCTGTTTTACATTCACAATTGCAAATCATTATTAACAGATGAAATTATTACTTGCCTGTCAAATTGTATTTTTGTACTGCAAATAGCCTTCATCACATTTGACAATGAATTGTAGGACTTCAAAATAAAGTGTCATAATGTTCATCTAAATAATAATGTGTGCCACACAAGAACTGTTCTGCAACATTTGGGTTCAAACTTTTAAAAGTAAAAGGCAGGAATGCAGGATACAGGACAACTCTTCTCAAAATGTATGCCTTTCCACTCTATTACTTTGCCATGCATGGAGGAAATAGGAAATAATGTTGACCAGCATGAGATTGTCCATTGTAAGTCTGTGCAGACAGCCAATTTCTTTAAAGTTGTCCATTGTAAGTCTGTGCAGACAGCCAATTTCTTTAAAGTTGTCCATTGTAAGTCTGTGCAGACAAAAGATGAATGGGACGGAGAAATCTATCTCAGTGGAGAACATACTAATAAACAAGGCATTGCCTTTCTGATAAAAAATAATATAGGGGTCACAGTCGATAACTTTAAGGAAATAATAATTGGTAGACAAGCAAGTATAGATATCAAAATACACGAAACACAAATAACACTAATCAACGTCTACGGCCCTAACATAGACGATTCCACATTTTACGAAACATTACAATCCTTTATAATTAATAACCAAGATAAAAATATTATAATCGGTGGTGATTTCAATACTGTCCTGAACCCATTATTGGATAAAAAGAATGGAAACCTTTATACTCATACTAAAAATAGAAACATTTTAAATAACATAATTGTAACCTACAATATGATAGATATCTGGCGTACAGTATACCCAAACGAAAGCAAATTCACCTGGCACTCAAACATAAAACCAACAATATTTTGTAGATTAGACTATTTTTTAATATCTGAATCTCTTTGCAACATTATTGACACATGTAACATAAAACCAGGATTTATGACTGACCACTCTCTAGTTGAACTTAAACTCCACAATATACAACCTGAAAGAGGCCCAGGATACTTTAAAATTAACAACAGCATTTTATTAGATACACAATATCAAACACAAATAAAACAGGAAAATTTAAATACAGTTCAAAATAATAAAGATGCAAACCCAAACACCTTATGGGAAGTAATTAAAGGAAATATACGTAACACAACAATTAGATACACATCATTTAAACAAAAAGAAACACACAAACTTGAAACTGACACCATCAAAACCATTGAAACACTTGAAAAACAATTGCATCAAACAAACACAAATGATACCACCGACATTGAAAATGAAATAACATTAAAAAAACAAATATTAGATGGAATCTATCATACACATCTCAATGGAATAATACTAAGAGCGCGTGCACAGCATGTTGAACACAATGAAAAAAATACAAAATATTTCGCAAACATTGAAAAACGTAGAAGTGAACAAAAAACTGTACACAAATTAGTAGTCAATGGCAAAGATATAACAAACAGAACTCAAATACTAGAAGAACAACGTTTATTTTTCGAAACCCTCTATAAAAGAAAAAATGTTGAAAATAACACCCTTTTTAAAAATACACATCACGCTTTAAACCAGGAGGAAAAACAACTGTGCGACGGATTGCTTAATGAATATGAATGTGGATTAGCCCTAAAAGAAATGCAAAATAACAAAAGCCCAGGATCTGATGGCATCACAATCGAATTTTATAAAATATTCTGGAATGATATAAAAACACATCTAATTAATTCACTTAACTATTCATTTAACAACGAAAACTTAACTACGCTACAAAAACAAGGTATTATATCACTTATTCCAAAACCTGGAAAAAACTTAGAATCATTATCAAACTGGCGCCCGATAAGTTTACTTAACAATGATTATAAAATTGCAACTAAAAGTATAGCAAACAGAATAAAAAAAATATTACCATCAATCATTTCAAAATCTCAATCTGGTTTCATAAAAGGACGTTACATTGGTGAAAACGTTCGTCTTATCCAAGAATGCATAAACTATTTCAACAATTCAAATAATCCTGGTCTAATATTCTTTGCAGACTTTGAAAAGGCATTCGATTCGCTTGATCATTCATTTATGTTCTCTTGCTTAGAAAATATGAACTTTGGTGAAAGTCTCATTCAATGGGTCAAACTATTCTATACCGATATTAACAGTATAATCATTAACAATGGCTTCTTTTCAAACAGTTTTAACATCGAACGAGGGGTTCGACAAGGATATCCACTCTCATCATCCCTATTTATTATTTGCATCGAGTATCTATCACATCACATCCAATCAAATAAACACATAAAAGGCATATCACTAGAACCTGACGAAGAAATCAAACAATCCCTATTTGCTGACGATGCAACTTACTTTTTAAATGACAATTACGATTCTTTCCATAACCTTATAGAGTCGCTAACCCTTTACGGAATGACATCGGGTCTTAAACTAAACAAAAGTAAATGTACTGTGCTACGAGTAGGTAAATTAAAACAAAGTAATGTTCAATATAATAAAGAAATGAAATTTAATTGGACATCCGATGAAGCCACAACGTTAGGAATTACTTTCACAAATAATGAAAAGGATACAGTTCTAAAAAACATACTACCTAAATTACAGAATTTTAAAAACTGCTTAAAATCATGGCATCATCGTAAACTTACACTTATTGGAAAAAACACAGTATTGAAAACGTTTGCACTTCCTAAGTTAATATATGTATTTACAGTTCTCCCAAATCCACCAATTGATGTTATTAACGATATAAAATCAGCAATATTTAATTTCATATGGGACGGTAAGCCTGATAAAATAAAAAGAACTCGGCTAATTCAATCTGTAGAAAATGGAGGTATCCAATTAACGAACATTGACTCATTCTTGAATGCAATCAAATGCAGCTGGGTTAAAAGATACCTAGATAGTACCAATACGAGTAAATGGAAATTATTCTACCAGAAAATCCTAAAAAAATATGGTGACTCCTTACTCTTTGAATGTAACATCAGCAATACTATCTTACATGAAATTGCAAACGAAAACATATTTCTGTCTGATGTTCTATCAGCGTGGAGTGATGTCACTCATAATTTAGAAACCCAAACCAGCAGTAAAACAATAATATGGAATAATAAAGACATAACGTCAAACAATAAGACGTTTTTCTATAAAGACTGGTTTGAACGAAGCATTAAATATGTCGACCAATTATATGACTACAGAATTAAGGATTTCTACTCTTTTGATAATATATGCTACATATACGGAATACCTTCAAATAATTTTCTGAAGTACTACACACTAATCAAAAGCATACCCATACATATTAAATCTGAAATCAATACAAATAATACACCATGTACTCAAACAACATTTGTAGAAAACATACTTGTAAGAAAAAACAAAACAAATAAAATATTTTACACACTACAAATTAAAAACCCTACAGAAAACTCCAAAATCAAAAATAAATGGCAAGTCCTTTTTGGAGAAAATGAACTAAATTGGAAACACATATTTACCATGCCATATAAAGCAACAATTGAAAGCACACTGAGAAATTTTCAATATAAATACATCCATAGAATTATAGCTACAAATAAATATCTCTATAAATGCATATTATCTAACTCAAATCTGTGTGACTTCTGCAGTGAAAACATTGAAACTATAGAACATCTTTTTTTGGGAGTGCAAACACATCCAGCCTATTTGGAATCAATTAATATCTTTTCTTGAACAACATCAACTAAACATTAAACTATCTTTCTTAGATGTAAGTTTCGGAATTAACTCATTGAAATCAATAGACTGTAATAATATTGTGAATTTTATGGTTATATTGATGAAATATTTTATCTTAAACATGAAGTACAAAAAACAAGTACCAAATTTTAATTGTTTTGTCCATAGTCTTAAACTAAAAATCCAGATTGAGAAAGAAATAGCCCTCAGTAATGACACATTACAAATCTTTGAACAAAAATGGAATCGGATTAAATTCTCATAATGTTTTGTGCACTAATATACATTTCACTCTAATGTTAGTTTATCCCTCTAAAATAGTTTTGTTTATTTTTTTTTCTCAATCGGACAAGATCATTGTGAATACACAACAAAACACACAAGTCCAGTATGCTTTCTTCAGACTTTATACAACTCATCATTGTTCATAACTACTTCTCTGTTGTTCTTTTCTTTTCTCTCTAAAAAAAAAATATATATATTAGCATATCTTGTATAACATGTCTGAACTTTATTGCTTTGTACAATCACTGTGTTGTATGCTCATATACATGTTTACATTGTATGTATGATATTGAATAAAAAAAATAAAAAAAAGTCTGTGCAGACAGCCAATCCCTTTAAAGTTGTCCATTGTAAGTCTGTACAGACAGCCAATTTCTTTAAAGTTGTCCATTGTAAGTCTGTGCAGACAGCCAATTCCTATAAAGTTGTCCATTGTAAGTCTGTGCAGACAGCCAATTCCTATAAAGTTGTCCATTGTAAGTCTGTGCAGACAGCCAATGCTGGTCTGGGATGATACTTCACTCATATGCACTAAGCTTACCCAGAGTGTGGCTTCAATATTATAGACGTATTGTTGCATGTGAGTTTGGTTAGTGGTCACGTTGTTGGACAGGTGGCGTTCTCTCTTGGAACTCTGGCTTTACCACAGCGCAAGACCAAAAATAAAACATCTGTCAGTAAAAATCTTAACCCTTTCAGTGCGGGAACCGAATTTTGAAGGCCTTTGCAAACAGTTTGGATCCAGATGAGACGCCACTGAATGTGGCGTCTCATCAGGATCCAAACTGTTTGCTATTCTGATGGTATTGTTTGAAAAAAATTGATGAAAATGCTAATTTTTGAAATTCAGCAGACAACATTTTAGCAGAAGACAAATTTCCCAGCATGCAAAGGTTTAAGCTGGTAAAAATCTAAAGCTGGATGTTGTTGCCATTATTTAATTATTGTAGCAACATTAATGAGTATAATTAAGTAATATGCACATACACAATTATATTTTTCATAAAACAGCTGTGGGGGAAACATGCTGATCAACGTTGGTCCGACCAAATCTGGTCGCATCATTCCAATCTTTGAGGAAAGGCTGAGAAGTCTCGGGGACTGGCTCAATGTGAACGGTGAGGCAATCTATGGTACCATACCATGGACGCACCAGAATGACACCGTCACCCCTAATGTCTGGTAGGTTTTGTGGGAAAAGTTGCTTTGATGTGAAATAAATTACTGACTTACTTACAAGGCACTTTGGATATCCAATTAAAGAGAAGACTAACATAGATCATTCCATCTTTCTGTTTGTTAAAGGGTTGTATGTCTACGGATCTAAAGTAAGTTGATAGGATTAGCAACCATGTCAACCATGCACTTTTAGTTTCTCTATCTTCAAGATAAAAGTGCAAAAACTTGATTCTTAGAGGGTTTTTGTAGAGATTGGCAAATTTTAACAGAACACATTTCAACAATTGGTAATAAATTTGAAAAGAATAATAATACTTGAAATTATAATCCAACAAGCCAAAAAACACTCATACAAAATTAAGTTTATGGAAAATCATTTAATAATCATTTAAAATGATAAGAGTGTGTAATGCTTTTCATAAAAAAATGTGTGCATTCATGTATTACTTAGTTTAAAATAATAGCTTGTCAAGTTCTTAAGCCAGAATGGCCCATTGGTAGCAAGCAATGTTGTTATCATAAAGGTCCAGGGTTCAAAACCCATCAAAGGCACAGAAAAAATCATCTTTTTTCTTGGTATTGTTAGTGTATTAAATGTTTACAAATATAACAGTTAAGTGAGAAAAAACATTTATTGATTTTTTTCAAAAAATAGAAAATCTGTTTCCGTTTAGTTGATATGTATCTTCTGGTAAACAAATAGAGATCAATCAGTTTTCTGAAGTTTGAATTAAAACAATTCTATTATTTATTTTCATGTATATTTCATCATATGCCATTGAGGTAAAATATCATTATTGACACACCCAATCCATGCTTGATAAGTATCTAGTTTACCTTACTTACTGATAACATGAGTCTTGGTTTGGAAAAAAGGGCTTAATGCATGTGCATTAAGTGTGATCCAGTATTAATCTGTGCAGTTTTTATAGGCTAATCAGGGATGACAATATCTGCTTTTATGGAATATTTTGTTAATTGATGTTTCTTCTAAACAAAAATCCATTGTAGCCAGAAGGTGTTGTCACTTATTAGCCTATATGGACTATACAGCATAATCTTGGACTACACTTCACGCACAAGCATTATTCCCAATTTCCTTAGAACACTTCTAACATTACCAATCAATTACTGATAAATTTCAGGTACACCTCCAAGAAAAACGCCGTAGGTGATTTAGATGTCTATGCCATTCTACTCAGCTGGCCCGACCCTGGAACCTTCATGCTAGGTGCTCCAACAGACACCAGAAGCACGCTGATCACGTTGCTAGGATACCCCGGATATCTGAGCTACACAGGCGGGGCTGGAATTGGAATCGAAATTCCTGCCATTCCAATCAACAAGATGCCATGCAAGTATGCCTGGGTCCTGAAATTGGAACATGTGTTGTAATGCTTGGTTGCATAACATTCACTGACTTGACTTCTGATTATATTGATTTATATATTGATATTTTTTCTGATGGAATGCTCTTTTTATTTTATGCCATTTATGAGTCTTTAAAGTATGACAGTATAAAATTCACGCCTGTGAAATCATATAAATGATATGAAGTTTAATAAGTGCAGCAATACACACATATTAATAATAATATAGATAGCAAAACAACACTGTATACATTGAAAATATGTTTGAAAAATAATAATAAAAGCAATATTTAAGTAAACTTTGTTTGGATGTTTAAATTTTATTTACTTTGAACTGTGTTAATAATGTTGGTCAAACATGAAGTGTTTTTTTTACGTGATAATGTTTTCTTGTTGGAAAAATTATGTTTGATGGCAATTTCATATGATACGTCTTAATTTTGGCATAGTAGAATTGGTGCAAGCTTTTTATAACTATATATTGTATGCCTGTGTTGATGGAAGTATTCCCTTAGAATTCCAATTCTTTGTCTTGTTATAAATTAAGTACTATTTGCATTTTAAAATGCGTAAAGTGAGATTATGTATGGACATACCATACTTAATACATTCCATTGATAAATTCTTGATATTAATGAAAGATGTCACAACTGTGCTAGAACCTTATAATTGTTCAACTAGCCAAGGTGTTTTGACGGAAAGTTTATACTTCATTTGGATGAGAAATTTTCTTCTCAACAAGTTAGGTGCATTAAGCAAAACCCTTGTATGTCTTACCATTGTTATTTCTGGAATTGTGTTTCTCTTTTAATTATTAATTAACTTGTAATTAACAGCAAAACGTGTATGATGTTTTCAAGGAAACAAATTTGGCTGCTTTGGAAGAATTTTCATCATAAATAACAGATGTAAAGTTAGAATTCTTATATTTGTACCAATGGACTAAAATACTGCAAATGCTATCACCTGGTTATTGAAATCCATACATATCACATGTTGTTGTTTTATAAAACTATGTTTTGAAATATTAAGTCTTGTTAAGTTGTTATATGCTTTTGGAATGTATTTACTTTGATACAATTACAGAAGGCTTACATGGGTTTGACTCAGTAACCCATAGTGATGCTCACGACTTATGAACTTAATGAATCGGGTTTCAAACAATCAATTCAACTGATTTTTCGTAATTGTTATAACTATGTTGTGAGATTGAAATGAAACAGCTTCCTGGTTTGTAAAAAAAATATTTCTTTTTCTGATCTTTTGAGACCAACCATTCCATGTTTATCATGATACAATGCCTTTATTCTCATTCACCATTCAAATGTGACTACTTATTCTTACTTTACTAACTTTATGGTATAATTGTTAAAGTTTATTAAAACTATTTGTGAAATTGAATTGAAGTTTAAGAGAGTTCTTATGTTTAGTTTATTTCGGGTTTTTTAATCACTATAGAAATCGACTTGTTATGTTTATGTCAGCAGTATTTTCACACCGTAAGTTTGCAAACACTGAAGAAATGTACTGACTCTTAGCATTTTATATATCTATAGTCTAAGAATAGTTGATGAATACTGGGCTTGAATCCAGAATGACACATTGTGGAGCTCAAGTTCACTTTCTCTTAACAGACAGACAGAGTATATGAATGATAATTTTACAACTCTAATACATTTGCAAGTAGATAACGATTGCAGTGCACAAGGGTCATGACTAGATTCCATTATTTAAAACTTATCTCCCTTTGTTAAGCAGGTTTTATAACACATTTGAAAATTTAGGATTTTATATTGGGTATGGCTGGCGGGCAGGTCAAAAAGATAGTTCTTATCAACAACTTTGTGTGCATTGATCAATCGCACAAGATTGTATGGATAACCATCTTTGGATTGTATTTCTAACGTATGGTAGAAAAATGGTTTTGTCTAAATAAGTGAAATTTTAAAGGAGCACCGTATTTGTGTAGCTTTCATGAAGACTTGTGGCCTATCATCATTCAGTAACAGTTAGGTCAAGGTCAAACACAGTTACTAACTTTTTACGTTTGCACTCAATAACTTGACTTTCTTGCGCTGACATTGTGTGGAGGTAAAATTGCATACACACCTAGCTTGGGACTGCACAAATATGTCAAGGAAAGTCAAGTAATATGTTAACGATTGAAAACATTGTTTCGTTGCTTTAAGCTATCAGGGGAAATATTGTTCACAAAATTCAATACTCTAGCGAGCAAATTTAAAATTAATTTAGTAATTGTATGCTAAATGTTTGTCCGGGTCATAGATTGAAAACTAGCTTCTCGAAAAGACGTGATTTCATAGTGGCAAAATTGATTTCGCATTTGCATCCGAGACATATCTTTAAATATATCTGAGGTAAAGGGTATATGTAGGAAGTTCGCATCAAGAGGAAGTGTAGTGTACAAGAACCGTGATTCTTGCTTCCATAACAGTACGGGTTGTCCTGTGTTATTCTTACTAAAGGAGTTTTACTCTGTGTGGTACGTTGAAGATATTTTTCGCACTTTGATTATCTAAATGTAATTTAAAAAAATCAAATCAATACAGCCAATATGGGCTGTGTCATGCGAAAATTGGTCTTATGCCATATGCGCCTTGTGTAGCTCCAGACATTGCGCTTCACAAGCTACCCTGTCCGCTATTGAGACTATGAAATTGTGCGTGACTTCATGACGGACAGTGCAGCTCCTGATTAGACGGCGCGAAATCACGGGCTGATATGAAGCTACACTGGCTGAATATGGCACACCACCCATGTTCCCATGACGCGGCTCATACTGCAATATGGCACACCATCCATGTTCCCATGACGCGGCTCACAGAATATGGCACACCACCCATGTTCCCATGACGTGGCTCATACTGCAATATGGCACACCACCCATGTTCCCATGACGCGGCTCACAGAATATGGCACACCACCCATGTTCCCATGACGTGGCTCACAGAATATGGCACACCACCCATGTTCCCATGACGTGGCTCATACTGCAATATGGCACACCACCCATGTTCCCATGACGCGGCTCATACTGCAATATGGCACACCACCCATGTTCCCATGACGCGGCTCATACTGCAGAATATGGCACACCACCCATGTTCCCATGACGCGGCTCACAGAATATAGCACACCAACCATGTTCCCATGACGCGGCTCATACTGCAGAATATGGCACACCACCCATGTTCCCATGACGCGGCTCACAAAATATGGCACACCAACCATGTTCCCATGACGTGGCTCATACTGCAATATGGCACACCACCAATATGGCACACCACCCATGTTCCCATAACGCGGCTCATACTGCAATATGGCACACCACCAATATGGCACACCACCCATGTTCCCATGATGCGGCTCATACTGCAATATGGCACACCACCAATATGGCACACCACCCATGTTCCCATGACGCGGCTCATACTACAATATGGCACACCACCCATGTTCCCATGACGCGGCTCATACTACAATATGGCACACCACCCATGTTCCCATGACGCGGCTCATACTGCAATATGGCACACCACCCATGTTCCCATGACGCGGCTCATACTGCAATATGGCACACCACCCATGTTCCCATGTCGCGGCTCATACTGCAATATATCACACCAACCATGTTCCCATGACGCGGCTCACAGGCAGAATATGGCACACCACCCATGTTCCCATGACGCGGCTCATACTACAATATGGCACACCACCCATGTTCCCATGACGCGGCTCATACTACAATATGGCACACCACCCATGTTCCCATGACGCGGCTCACAGAATATGGCACACCACCCATGTTCCCATGACGCGGCTCATACTGCAATATGGCACACAACCCATGTTCCCATGACGCGGCTCACTGGCAGAATATGGCACACCACCCATGTTCCCATGACGCGGCTCATACTGCAATATGGCACACCACCCATGTTCCCATGACGCGGCTCACAGAATATGGCACACCAACCATGTTCCCATGACGCGGCTCACTGGTAGAATATGGCACACCAACCATGTTCCCATGACGCGGCTCACTGGTAGAATATGGCACACCACCCATGTTCCCATGACGCGGCTCATACTGCAACGGCCTCTTATGAAGCGGCATTCTGAGAAAGTCTTGGGCGCATGTTACATATACTAGCATGTGACAACAATGAAAACACTGTATAGATGGAAAATGTCCTTTTAAAATTTATTTACCATGGCCATGTATGCGTTAGATATACTCGAAAATTATCTACAATTTAGTAACTCTAACGATCTCTAATCACTCATCAGAACTGACAGGTACACTTATTGTAGCAGTGTTTTGCACAAACCAATAATTAAGGCATTTACCGTATATACGTAAATGACAACATAATTGGTATAATTGTAGTTGCA
Organism: Dreissena polymorpha; assembly: GCF_020536995.1. Lineage (NCBI taxonomy): Eukaryota > Metazoa > Mollusca > Bivalvia > Myida > Dreissenidae > Dreissena > Dreissena polymorpha. The sequence goes on along the minus strand of NC_068355.1, from coordinate 50,481,467 downwards.
ATGTATATCAATCACTTCTATTCTCGCGGAATTACACTCACTACATCGTTAACAGAATATCGAATTTCTTCGTTTGGCTTTTTCCGATACAAAATTTTGATACGATAAAAAGATAATGTTAATGTAAAAAGAACCGTTTTTAAAGTTCTGTGTTCACTTGCAAAAATAGTTTTGATTTATGGAGCGTTTGCGTGCTATGCATCATGTACTAAATCAGTATTCATAATTGATCGATGTCATTTTAATATCTATTTATATGCATTCAGTTTTATTTAATTGGCAGTACACTTTAAAATGTCTAAAATAAGAACAGGCTGGTGTTAAAAAGCACTCAACAAAAGTGCATGACCTTAATCTAGGGATTTCCTATATTGCTTTTTTGAGACTGTAAATACGAGAACGCCGTGAAGTAGTGGATACTGTCAATACGAGGACGCCGTGAAGTAGTGGATACTGTCAATACGAGGACGCCGTGAAGTAGTGGATATAGTCTCCGCCTAGGGACCGGGAAGTTCAATATCTACTACTCTCAAGAACTTGTCCACATATAACGAGACCATATCTGTATTTACAAGCGAATTCTTAGACTTGCAATAAATATAACCTGATGTCCAATAGAACATACTTATGAGTTTGAAGTTATCCATTTTAAATCAATTATGCTCACGTCTTTAAAAAATTGTGCTACTAAACAAATCATGTTATAGGAGTTATATGCCGAGTTTGACAGATTTTTTTATCAAACGTTACTGTTTTATGAATACCCGTTATTCTTAGACTCAAGTCTAATATTTGTTTGATGAATATCGGCCCTGGTTCTTCCTGGACATGAAAGTGTCAACACTCTGACTTTCAATGCAATCGAGCTTCAATAAATTGGGTTAAAGTAAAGACATTGTGACCTATTATACACAATAAATTAATGACGCATAAATACATGCGCTGTCATTGACGGCAAGACCTGCAACGAATTCGTAAAGCGGAGTTCTTTTTATTTTATTTTTTTGGGGGGGCGAAGTAGACATTATTTTAGAAAAAAAGACTTAACACAGCAAACACATTGGGTGCCATATAAGGCGCTTTTCACACTGGCTGTATTTGTTTAATGATTTTAAGCCTTAATTAATTACTACATCAATATTGATTAAATGCAATATACATTTCGCGTATATCAACATCCGATTATTGCTTTTCTATCTTAATATTTATCAGATTTACTAGAATAAACATAAGAGCCGCGTTCTAGGAAAACCGGGCTTAGTATCTTCTCAGATCTGCCTGTTCGTTCCGCTCAGGCTAATCAGGGACGACACTTTCCGCTCTTATGGAATTGTCCGTTAAAGGATATTTCTTAACGAAGATCCAGTCTACGCGAAAAGTGTCGGACCAGACTGTACGGGCTAATATGGAACGATACTTTCAAAATTTGCATTAAGCCCTGTTGTCCCATCGCGCCGCACAGTTGTTTTTTACAATAGATAAACACCACTGCTTTATGTAAATCGTTGTACATTGCTCACGTTGAATCAGTAACTCAAGTGTTGATTTGCGTGAATCAGTAACTCAAGTGTTGATTTGCGTGAAACAGAAACTCAAGTGTTGATTTGCGTGAATCAGTAACTCAAGTGATGATTTGCGTGAAACAGTAACTCAAGTGTTGATTTGCGTGAATCAGTAACGCAAGTGTTGATTTTAATACCAGCAAAGCTTTACTCCATTTTGTCACTCGATATTTTATTGAAAATAGTTAAACATAAATATAACATTTAAAAGTCAAGAAATCTCCGTATCCTAGTCAGCACTTATTTACTCAAATGGTTCATTGACCTGTATTATTGTTTGTACCTATTTACGGTCATCTAAAGGAGTGAACGGAACAAATTACTTGGAATGTCGAGTGCCTCCTTGAAAATTATCCAGTCATGTTTGTTATCAACAACATGTTTTCTTCAATTCAAACGTAATTGAGTGCAGTGGACATACATAAACCTGTAATAACAATTATTCGATTTAACGTCATTGAACTGTATTTAATAACTTGTGGACACACGGTGATATTGCTTATTTTAGTCATAAATTAAGCCTACGTTGAAGCTATTCAATTGTGAAAAATATCAAATTGTATTTTATTGATATAACCTACTAATCATCGAACAACGCACGTAAATAAATACGTACAGGACAAATTCGCCGCCAGAGCGTGTTCAATCTATTATAGACTATTCACGGCACCAATTGGCGGAGAAAAATATTATTTATAATTTGCGGGATGGGTGTTAGAGTGTAATTATCCTGAGGCCCTGGCTTTAATTCGTATATAAACCGAAGATTGCATATATATATATGGGGGAGAATGTATATGTACTAAGTTGTCGAAGTCACATAAATGCGCATTTGTAAGACAAACATCCCACGGGTTGATGCGGGGTTAGTTTCTTCATAGGCTGAATTGGAATTACGTTTATTATTTATTAAATTAAATTAGAATATCCACAATTTCGTCGGTATGTCCGTTTAACCTTTCGTCCGTCCGTCCGTATCTAACTAATTTGTTTTCACAGTCTTTTTTTGTCCATTCAGCTTATTTATGGTAACTCTATCTGCCGAAATTTCATTTAAATATTCTTTCTTTGCAAAAATGAAAGTAAAGGGCACTGACCTCATTATAAGGCGAGTAAACGCTTGCAGACGGACCGCCGAGTCCGCCTAAATCACGTCCTGTACCAATCAGTACAAAGAACTGCGCAGCTCTACTGTACGGGAAGTATATATTCTCGTCTAAATAGAAAAGCTGCACCATAAATAAGAGAGTTTAATCGCATTATAGATATCTGATATCGGAATATGTGATCTAAAGTTCAACTATTAAATGAAATTGGTTGTCCTCTGTTCTCGGTAAGTAATTAAATGTAATACTCGAAAGAAGGATACTATTTCAATTAAGATACACGGTTAAATTGGACTACACGGTTATAGTCATGTAGGCATATATTACATACTGTTTTTGTTTATTAAATATAACTAATTGAATATTTATTAAATTATTAAGTTAGTTATCATCTAAAGGGTTAAGATTATTTTGCAATTTTGTATCGCATATTGTAAACCTCTTAAATTTTTACATATTTATAATAGTTGATTAAAATTAAGGTAAGATTTTGTTAATGTCTTTTCAATTATTTGGTTTGTTACTTAGTTAATTAGTTCGCTCGTTAGTTACTAAGTTAAATCAGTTGTTGCAATGTACGAACGGACAAAGATTTGCTCTTATTATAAAGATATTTTATTATCTTTAAAAAAAACTGCTGGGAAAGCTTGTTGAATGTTACTTGTCCCTTATCCTCATTTGGCGTTTACGTAATTTAAACAATGTTTGGTAATTTTGCCTTTTAAAAGCAATTTTTTCAACTATGTCAACATAGAATACAAAATTTATATAGGATTACTCGTTCGAAACAAATTATGGTTCATTACAATGACAGAAGTAATGACACAGGTCAAAGTTTATACTTAATAATTTTCGATAATAGTTGCTCATTAGGAAGGTCTATTTAAGACTATTGACAGAAATGTACACAGTAAATGTAGTGTCAAATAAAATTTCGCCACGCTTTGACCATAAACATATGCCTTCATGTACAAGTACGTTAATTATACACAGTTAAGGAAATCTTTTGTATTGATTCGAAACAGAAGATGAAATAATAATACATGGAAAATCAGCCGAACTTAAAAACAAAATAGGACGCAAAATGTATGGGTCAAGCTGCGCTACATATGGGTGTTATTTACCATTTGTGTCTTGTTCTGAGAAAACTGGGCAAAATGCATGTGCGTAAAGTGTCGTCCCAGATGCAGTCCGCACAGGCTAATCAGGGACGACACTTTTCCGCTTAAACTAGATTTTCGGTAAAAAGGAACTTCCTTTACACGAAAATTACCATTAAAGCGGAAAGTGTCGTCCCTGATTAGCCTGTGCGGACTGCACAGGCTAACCTGGGACGACACTTTTCGCACATGCATTTTGCCCAGTTTTCTCAGAACAAGACACATTTAAACTTCGTTGTAATTGTCCAACATCCAATCACATTAAATGGAAAGGAAAAATGCCCATGTGATCTTTCGCGTGTATCAAGGCTATTGCAACAGTTGTATCGACCGGATGTATTTTTTAAATACGATCGCTTTATCTGTTTTATAAAAACCCATACCTCTGAACAAATGGCGGTGCCCCAAGCATAGACCGTGCAAATCAGCATTATGTTACATGTGTAGCTACCGATAGAATGTTTACATGATTAATTTCTTTTGTTATAGCCTCCAATATCCCTGAAAGAATAAGATGCCCCAAGCGTCTGCGGCGTTCGGAGACACTTCCGGTCTAGGCCGGGACTCTCGCTACATGGCCTGCGTACGTTTCTCGGACCAGTATATCCGCCGCGTCAACGTCCTGAACGCGTTGCAGCATCGCATTGAGCGTAAGCACGTGAATATCTTCGAGCATGAAAGCGATCAGAATATAAAAAAGATCGAAAGAATAAAACAGCGACTGAATGATAGTATTCAAAAGAGACTTGCCTACAAACTTGTGCTAAAAACTCAGACTTTCAGTGCAATTCCAGACAAGAAAACCGCGTTAAACAAACGCTACACATCAACAGCTTTTCAGAATGACGTACGTGAAATGTTGAAGTACATAAAGCCGGATCGTATTCGGGAAAGAAAAGCAGAAGTTTTATATAAAGAAAATAGGCTACGTTATGATATATTACTCAATCAAAATCGCCAAAAATTCAACAGACTGTACCCAGAGAAGATCGCTTGGCGAGGAAGATACGGTGAATTGCAAGAGGAGGAAAATAAAGAGGAAGAAAAGCCGCCAACTCCTTCGCCCACAATCGAAGACAAACGTAAACAAAGTCTGGCCACTCTTAGACGGAGGATAATATCCATAGATTCTGCTCCTCAGTCGCCGAAAAAACTCCCGACAATATACAGCCCTACCAAAGTCTTGAGTGCGAGCTTTTTGAGTCCAAGCAAAAGTCAAACCCCGGTCAGGACGCCATTGCTGAGTAAGCCACCAAGTCAGTCTGGACCTGCGCGCAGGCAAGAAATCACAATGGGTTTCATGAAACGTCAGAAGTCGTACTTAGAAACGCAAGAACTCGCAACTACCGTTGGAGAAAAAGTGACGTCACAGCTGACGTCAGACGAAAGTACCGACGTTGGGAAAATTTTGGAACCGGTTGTAGACAAAAGTATTGGCAATAAAGAATGTGGTATTGATGAGAACAATAATGTGGTTGAGGAACCAAAAAGTGCAATACCTGAATCAGCAAAGATCTCAAAGAAGCGAGTGAAGTCCCAGCAAGAACTTTTGTTACCCCCTATACCGTCCAGTAGGACAAATAGGGTTCCAACCACGCCAAAACAATCGGAGCAGAAACCCGTGAAATTACCTCCCTTGAAAATGACAAACAAGTGATAATGTTGCTTTTTATAGATGCTATTTTATATTTTATATTTAAATAATAGAGTGTTTTTTTGTTAAAGTTTGCAATTCACCTTTATTTGTTATTGTTTTGAATAATTATATCTATTACTTTTATATAGGTGCATTTATTAGCCATTGTACTACATATATGTAATTGCATTAAAACACATTGTTGGCCAATTATTAACCATATGAAAAAGAAAAAAAATAACCATAACGCATAGTGTTTTGCAGCAAATTAAATTGCGCAAGTTTCGCAACTTCCGGAAAAAACAACACCAAAAATAAATTAAACATCGGGGTTTCAAAAAGAACACAGACATGAATAATCAACGTAAAGAAAACAAAATAACTAGCAGCTGTTTTGTGCATATTTTACAAAAAGCAGTTGAAATTAACATTTCTCGCTTTAGTCATTCACGTAAAATAAGCATATAATTTAATAGTTTCAAGGTGAATATATATATTGTTACGCGGATTTACATAAATTGAATTATTTTATTATCACTCAAAACAAGTTTTATTACTGTCAGTGTTTCAAATTTAGTACTGACTGTTTATGTTACTTTAAGTGTTAATTTAAATACGAGTGTTGAGATAAACCATGGTTTCTAACATACACTTAGGCGTGAATGTGTTTTGCCTGGTTTCTAACATACACTTTGGCGTGAATGGGTTTGGCCTGGTTTCTAATATACACTTTGGCGTGGGTTTTTAACATACACTTTGGTGTGAATGAGTTTAGTCTCAGGGTTTCTAACATACACTTTGGCGTGAATGAGTTTGGCCTCAGGGTTTCTAACATACACTTTGGCGTGAATGGCTTTGGCCTCAGGGTTTCTAAAATACACTTTGGCGTGAATGGGTTTGGCCTTATATTCATGTACTTCGAAAATCCATGCACTTGCGCACTTTCACGATGGTTATTGTCCTAATGAAATCAATGTTTGACCTTTAATATTAAGATACTTTTCTATAGAAATTAATTAATAATAGTGAAGCCATAAAGTAAAGATCGTGCCGGTCAGTTTTGTGTTACCACGGAGCGTATATATACTCTAGAGTCCGTGGTGTTACTGAGCTCCAATTACAGATAGGTGTAGCCATAAAAAATACGACGGGAACACCAATAATCGATACTACGTGCTCTTACATCGTATCTTTAGATAGAGTACTATTACACGCACGAAACAACTTTTTGATTCTCTCAACATAATTTTAGTTCGACAATTTTGTTAATAGACGTCTCAATTTCTATAATTTAGCCAACAGTGATGATACATTTCCTTTTCTATTTTTCGTAAAGAAGCATTTTGTTTTCCATTTCATCGATGTATGAACTGTCCAGATAATGTCGCTTTATATGCATGCACGCCACGACATATATTATGCGTTATTATCCCCAAGACAAGACATACTGTTCGCGCCATGGAAACTCGTTCCGTTCTTTGAGAAGTTTACGGCGCAACCGCGACCACTGCAGAAATATTTGAAAATATCAGAGACGTAGATAACGTTATCTACGTCTCTGAAAATATTAATCTGGTAGCGGACTCCTGTTTTATCAGTAGCAAAAAGCTTTTGTATTTATATAAGATTAAAGTCTTTCTGTACCCTTTCGACAACAATGCACTCGTGACGGGAGGTACATTGTCTGTCATAGCTTATTAAAACATGGTTCAATGTTCGTCCCTCGCCACCACACTCACAGAGGAAACCTTGCAACACAAGGAACCGATTGAAACAGTGATATTGGAATTTGCCCTTGGTAAGATATGAACTGATTTGTATCGGATTATATATTATCAAAAAGTTTCAATTAAGACGCCGTTATGAGATTGAGTACGTATTGTGCTGACTTGGATTACATAACAATAAGATTATTTGGGTGTGTGCGCATTTCGTAATTTATTAGGTCCTTTCGCACCTGTTGATGAAGGTGTACTAACAATGTATATGAGTCGGTCTGTGGAAAAAGAGTGCTTACACGGTTCTCTTTCATGTTTTTATTAAAGGAAGTCTCTTCTGAACTAAATTTCAGTCTAGGCGGAAAGTGTCGTCCTTGATTGGCCCGAGTGGACGGCCCGGGGTAAACTGGGACGATAGTGTCGTCCTTGATTGGCCCGAGTGGACGGCCCGGGGTAAACTGGGACGATCGATGCTTCACACAAAGCCACGTTTTCTGAGACCATTTCCTAATTGATGTTCCTCTCACAGTAAACTTCCTTATGTCCTCTATCGGTGAATGTCACATTAGTTTAAACTGTTCTAAGTTTGTTATGATGCGCACAAGATAAGTAATCGAATGACAATATTGAAGTTACCGTATTGTATATAAGATGAATATTTAGAGCTGTACTTGGATTTCATACTGTACAGACTTGTACTCGTCTCGTTTGAGTTCAATTTGCATTGCGGGTTTTATACAAATTTTGGCAAAAGAAAGATTACACAAGGTTTTTGATAATCACTGGCGGATTATGATTCTTGAATTAGATCACCCATGTCTTTATTAAAGTAGAACGATCAAATAATTGTACAAGATTTAAAACATAAAAATGTCATCTAGTTGGATTTATTATAGCCGACTTCGAAATGAGATTAGTCTGTTAATCTCTGCTTAACATTACTTAACTCTATTTTTTTTATTCTTAATCCTCGACTGGTAAGGTCAATGATATTTTGTAGTCAATGAAAACAAATTTAAAACATATAGATCGGATTTCATCACAAGCGGACGTCCATGAAAGTGTTTTTCAATACCCCTAACCAGTTACTGACTCCCTACATTCAAGTCGTTAGGTTACAGTTTGTAAGTGTAAGGCATGTGAAATCCTTTCGCGCCCATGTTCAAAAACTCATTCACCATAGTATTATATTAGAAATGCTATTTATTTCAGTTTATTTGTAATTGTTGTTATTTACTGCAAGACATTCACCTTTGGCATGGCTCTGTGCTACTGGGGACTTTGGGGTACGGCGTAGCAGTCAGAAGAAACACGAACTGTCCGGTTGGGGTAGGGCGTAGCAGTCAGAAGAAACACGAACTGTCCGGTTGGGGTACAGCGTAGCAGTCAGAAGAAACACGAACTGTCCGGTTGGGGTAGGGCGTAGCAGTCAGAAGAAACACGAACTGTCCGGTTGGGGTACGGCGAAGCAGTCAGAAGAAACACGAACTGTCCGGTTTGGTGTTCATCAACCAAACTCTCATTTATCATCGTCACAAAGGTAAACAATACATTAAATTGCAAATGACACGCAATATTATAAAAAATTGTAAACGTGTTTTATCAGAAATTTTATTTCAGAAATCAGATAATAACAAAAATCAGCAAACACAACAAACATTTGTTAGCACTTACATAACAATGTGTATACATGACATGCTGCGATTGAAAAAACACAATGTTTGTGGCAGAACAAGTGCACTACCTACACTTCACTTATAAAATATCAATAATTTAAAAACTAACATCAGTTAAACATGAGAGCCAGGATGGCTGCTCGTTTGAGTCTAATGTTATATACTGTCATGTTAGAATTCTATAGAATGTTAACATTGTATGTTGTAATTCAAGTGCCGACAAAAAGATTATGACTAATAACTTACAGGTTGATAAATCTGAAATTGCATATTTAATTATGCACCAGGATATTATACACATATTGTGACATTTGATGCTGGAAGTATTCTAACAGATAAGCCAGATTGTACTTATTTGAGCTAAAGAGTTCAGCCGTTTAGTTTGAAGTTGGTATTTGTCTGTATAAACAGTGTAAAACCTGACACTATTATAATAATCTGGTGATGAATTCATTTTACAATTAAATATGGTATTTTACTTTGAATATTGTTAACTTTATACAATTAAAAGTTAATACAATTATTTATTTCAATCATATAAATTTATTGCATAAAAAAGAAATATCGTATACAGTGCTTCAGCTAGGCCTAAATGGAAGGGCGCCCCGACCTGCCCTTTTATCTATTTTATTTTTATTGTTTAGACATATTTTAATTTATAATCTCATATTACATTGTTATTTATTAACTTCTCATTATAAACATTTTATTTGCATGGTTTAATAATAATGGAGATATATTCTAACAATTATTAATAATATAAAAATTAATATGGAACAGGGAGCAGTCTGGACACTACCACCCCTCGAAAGTGCCCTTTTGACAAAATAATGCATGCTTGAAAGTTCCCTTTTGACTAATAGCTCCCCCTGCCCTTTTCAAATCCTAGCTGGGGCACTCACTGGTATACATACATCACATAAAGCAACCTTATTTTAAAAATAGTTCCAGAAAACATTACATGACATGCAGACTTTTTTATAGAAAATATCTGTTTCCTTTTCATATTTTTTTATATCTATCTTACGTGAAACAATAAATTGTATAATATTTATTTGCTGGCACATCAAACAAGCCATGAACTGTTGACCACAACACACAGGTGGGACTCAATACACTCAAATTATAAAAAAAAGCCCAATCAAGACTGATTAATGCTGCAACAAGAGAAAACAGCTATTCTCTTATTGGAGTGAAAGGCCATTTTTAAAAAGTAGACTGTTTCATTAATCAATCTTTCAAGTCAAAACTGGTCTATTCTCTTGACAATAACTGTAAATGGTAGAAGTAAAAACTGGTATATTCTCTATGCAATTCTTGGACATCAAAACTGGTTGATGTTCTGCAATCACAACTAGTCCATGTTCTGTTATCACAACTGGTCAATGTTCTGACATCACAACTGGTCCATGTTTTGACATCACAACTGGTCCATGTTCTGACATCACAACTGGTCCATGCCCTTATATCACAACTGGTCTATGTTCTGCTATATTAACTGGTCCATATTCTGCTATATTAACTGGTCCATGTTCTGCTATATTAACTGGTCCATATTCTGCTATATTAACTGGTCCATATTCTGCTTTATTAACTGGTCCATGTTCTGCTATCACAACTGGTCCATATTCTGCTATATTAACTGGTCCATATTCTGCTTTATTAACTGGTCCATGTTCTGCTATCACAACTGGTCCATGTTCTGCTATCACAACTTGTCCATGGTCTGCTATTTCAACTGATCAATTTATTTTCTGTCATCACAACTGATCCATGTTGAATTATTCTGATGTCATAACTGGTCTATGTTTTGCTATCACAACTGGTCCATGTTCTAAAATTGCAACTGGTCCATGTTCTGCTATCTTAACTGGTCCATGTTCTGACATCACAACTGGTCCATGCAATTACATGTACATCACAACTGGTCCATGCCCTTACATCACAACTGGTCCATGTTCTGCTATCACAAATGCACCATGTTCTCCAATCTCAATGTGTTAATGGTCTGCTATCTCAGCTGGCCAACTGATCTCCATCACAACTGTTCTATGTTCTGACATTACAACTGGACCATGTCCTGAAATCACAACTGGTCAATGTTGTCACATCACAATTGGTCCATGTTTTGCTATCAAAACTGATCCATGTTCTGACATCACAACTGGTTTCATCTTCTGAAATCACAACTGGTTTTATCTTCTGACATCACAACTGGTCCATGCTCTGACATCACAACTGATCAAAGTTCTGACATCACAACTGGGCCATCTTCTGACATCACAACTGGTCTATGTTCTGACATCACAACTGGTCAATGTTCTGACATAATTACTAGTCGATATTCTGAAAGCACAACTGGTACATTTTCTAACATCACAACAAGTCCATGTTCCTAAGTCATGACTGCTCTATGTTGTAAGTTAATGACTGGTCCATGTTCTGCTATGTCAACTGGTCCATGTTCTGCTATCTCAACTGGTTCATTTTCTGACATCACAACTGGTCCATTTTCTGACATTTCAATTGGTCCCTGTTCCCATATCACAATTGGCCCATTTTCTGATTTCACAATCGGTCCATGTTCTTACATAACACCAGGTCCATATTCTGACATAACAAGTTAACCATGTTCTGACATCACAACTGGTCCATGTTCCAAACTCATGACTGGATCATGTTCTAAGGTCACAAGTAATCCATGTTCCTAAGTAATGACTGCTCTATGGTGTTACTTAATGACTGGTCCATGTTCTGCTATCTCAACTGGTCCATGTTCTGACATCACAACTGGTCTATGTTCTGATAGCACAACTGGTCTATGTTCTGACATCACAACTGGTCTATGTTCTGACATCACAACTGGTCTATGTTCTGATAGCACAACTGGTCCATGTTCTGAAATCTTGACTTGGTCCATGTTCCAAGGTCATGACTGGATAATGTTCAAAGGTAACAAGTAATCCATGTTCCAAGGTAATGACTGCTCCATGTTCTGACATCACAACTGATGAATGTTCTGCTATCATGGCTGGTCCATGTTTTTCTTTCATGACTGGTCCATGTTCTCATGTTCTTCACTGTCGTGGGAGAGTTCAGAGTCATCCTGGTTGAAGTCCCACAGGTCCTGCAGGGCATTCACTGAAATAAAAATTAATGGGCTTGATAATATCATCAGACTGCACTGGCTTATATGGTAAGACACTTTACGCACATGCATTAAGCCCCGTTTTCTCGGAGCGAGGGTGAATATTTGTTGAAAAACCAATTCAAATACTTCACAATATTACCAGGAATTTTGTGTAAGTTACCATTCACACCATAGCAAGAATATATTCACACTTAAGTATTTGTAATAACTTCTTGTCAAACGAATGGTTACGGTAACAAAAAGATTATAATCAACACTTGAAATAAGCTATTATAATGAGCTATTAACAATCATTTGACCAGTATTTATTTACTGTGGTAAAACCATGTTATTGAATATGTCTGCATTATGACACATACATGTATCAGTATGGGTTAAAAACAAATATATAAGCATACATAAAATCCTATAATAGGAAGGCTATATTCACAGTTATTGGTGAACCAAAAATGGCACACCCGACAAGAATTAACAGGACGTAATTCTAAAAGATCCGAAAAACGTGCTTCTGTGAAAGATGTGATATTACAAACAATTCTATATTTCCTATTTTTGTACTGCGCTTTGATTGAATATAAACTATTTATGATGACAACAATATTAAAATACTACAAAGTCTTCAAAATTGTGAACTAATTAAGTTTTAGATAAGTTTTTTTTTCAGTGTTAAAGTTTACACAAATGCAAAATGCTTGAACAGAGATTTCATCGTCCATCCACTATACATCATATGCAAAAGGCATACAAAATAGATACCTCTGTATGTATTGTGATAAAACAAGTATGAATTCACTTTTATTAGTTGTAATAGCACAAGGCTGAATGAATAAGCCACGCTCTGTGACAAGGGTTTTTATGCATGTGCGTTAAGTGTTGTCCCAGATTAGCCTGAGCAGTCCTTGCAAGCAAATCTGGGACGACACTTTCCGCCTAAACTTGATTTTTTCTATGAAGAGAATTTCTTAAACGAAAAGTACAATAAAAGTGGAAAGTTACGTCCCTGATTAGCCTTTGCAGACTGAACAGGCTTATCTTGGACTACACTTTAGGCACATGCATTAAACCCCCTTTTTGACAGAGCACACTCCAAATAAAAGACACGGGATAGACTACATGTCAATAGGTTAACCCATGCTCCAGTTCTTAAATCTGGACTGTTTTTATAGCAATTCTTTTTTTCTTATAAATCATTTAATATAATATTAAAAAAAGAATATACCAGTAAAACAGGCATAATACAATTCTTCTAACTTACTTTCCGCTTCGTTATTTTTTTTCAGTGGTTTAAATATTTGAACAAGTCCACACACAAGCAGTACATAATAGTGCTGGACTGGTTGATGTCGGTTGTAAAAGCTGCTGTCCAGCAGGCTCATCAGGTGCAGCAAATGTAAACCAGTCTGCAACACTCTCAGACTCATGTCCTTCAATGTTTGTGCATCCTCGTTTTTCACACTTGCATCACATGTCCCATGTCTGGAAAGTTCACTGTAGTTTGCCAAGTAGGACTGGTTGTTGAATATCATCATAACTGAGTACAACAGGTGCACAATACTGGTTACAAACTGAAAGAAAATGGAATCATTTACTGTAAATATCTAGATTACCAGTACTACATTTTCCAATCCACTAATCTTAAGTGGTAATATTTATTGAACAAGAGCACCGCCTTGCGGGTGCAGACCGCTCATCTATTTTCTTTTTAAAGGTGAAGGGACTCTCATTTTCAATCACAAAGGAGGGAGGGGTGGAGTGAAGAGGGGTGTATAGTGTGGGGGTGTGGACATTTATTACATTATTTTCCAAAAATGCGAAAAAAAAAATGCAAAAAAAAACATGGGGGTGGGGGGGTGGGGTGGATTCTTGGGTGCAATGGTTGGACGGTATTTTAAACATAAAATAATAAAAATAAATATTTGTGTTTATTAACCGTTTAAAAAAAAATGAAATTGGGGGGGGGGGGGAATAGTGTGAGGGTGTGGTGGTCATTTGTGAGATGATCTTAAAAAAAAAAAAACAATTCGGGGGGGGGGGGGGGATTCGGGTGGGGGGAGGGGGGGGGGTTGGAATTCTTGGGTGCGAAGGATGACGGTATTTCAAACATAAAATAATAAAATAAATATTTGTGTTTTTTTACCGTTTCAAAAAAAAAATAATTTGGGGGGGGGGTGGGGTGGGTTTGGGGGGGGGGGGGGTATAGTGTGAGGGTGTGGTGGTCATTTGTGAGATCTTAAAAAAAAAAAAAAAAATAGGAGGGGGATTCGGGGGGGGGGGGGGGGGGGGGGGCGGGCACGGGGGATGGTTTGGGTGGAGTCTATTGTGGTATGTCAGGTAAGAGTAGTTTTGTCAAATCAAGTATCAATCAAATCTAATCATAAATAAAGAAGTTATGGCAATTTTAGCAAAATTTAATAATTTTACCTTGAGAGTCAAGGTCATTCAAAGGTCGAGGTAAAATTCAACTTGCCAGGTACAGTAACCTCATGATAGCATGAAAGTATTTGAAGTTTGAAAGCAATAGCCTTGATACTTAAGAAGTAAAGTGGATCGAAACACAAAATTTAACCATATATTCAAAGTTACTAAGTCAAAAAAGGGCCATAATTCCGTAAAAATGACAACCAGAGTTATGCAACTTGGCCTTTTACTGTACCCTTATGATAGTTTGCGAGTGTTTCAAGTATGAAAGCAATATCTATGATACTTTAGGGGTAAAGTTGACCAAAACACAAAACTTAACCAAATTTTCAATTTTCTAAGTATAAAGGGCCCATAATTCCGTCCAAATGCCAGTCAGAGTTACATAACTTTGCCTGCACAGTCCCCTTATGATAGTTAATAAGTGTTGCAAGTATGAAAGCAATAGCTTTGATACTGCAGGAATAAAGTGGACCTAAACACAAAACTTAACCAAATTTTCAATTTTCTAAGTATAAAAAGGGCCCATAATTCTGTCAAAATGCCAGTCAGAGTTACATTACTTTGCCTGCACAGTCCCCTTATGACAGTTAGTAAGTGTTGCAAGTATGAAAGCAATAGCTTTGATACTTACGGAATAAATTGGACCTAAACACAAAACTTAACCAAAATTTTCAATTTTCTAGGTATAAAAAGGGCACATAATTCTGTCAAAATGCACGCCAGAGTTATCTATCTTTGCCTGCCCAGTCCCCTCATGATAGTAAGTAAGTGTACCAAGTTTGAATGCAATAGCATTGATACTTTCTGAGAAAAGTGGACCTAAACGCAAAACTTAACCAAAATTTTCAATTTTCTAAGTATAAAAAGGACACATAATTCTGTCAAATTGCACGCCAGAGTTATCTAACTTTGCCTGCCCAGTCCTCTCATGATAGTAAGTAAGTGTACCAAGTTTGAATGCAATAGCATTGATACTTTCTGAGAAAAGTGGACCTAAACGCAAAACTTCACCGGACGCCAACGCCGATGCCGACGCCAAGGTGATGACAATATCTCATAATTTTTTTTCAAAAAAATAGATGAGCTAAAAATGAATTTTCTGCATTTCATTGGTTAAATAGCATTCCAGAAATCTTTACCTTATTTGCAAAATAGCTAACTGTAATTATGCATAAAATAGACAAAATGTCAAAGACAGTTTCTACACCAATAATATGCCCCAAAATATCGTCCTTTAAAAAACAAAAAACACAAACTAGACAAGATGTTTTTACAACACTCTAAGGACAGCAATAAACTTGATGAAAGAATCCTGTTTCAGTTTTGGTTTCATCTGTATCAAACCACATAGTGCGTTTGCAAGGAGTTTGTCTTATTAACTGAGTGCTTTGAAAGAAGCCATTTTTTTAAACACTTTGCAAAACAAATTCACAAACAACAATAATCTGAAATCTTTAACGTAATTGGATTGCAACACATAAAAAAGCCAGGCTACTGGTTAGTAAAAGAATGTGTGGCCATTGAAAATGCACCAAATGTTGTTAAACACATTTTCCACATTTTTATATTTCTTTTCAGAGGTATTAAAGCAACAACAAAAGCAATCAACAACAAGAGATGTGTTCGTCAGAACCACAATGCCCCCTATTGCGCCGCTTTGAAGCCATATATTTGACCTTGACCTTTCACCACTCAAAATGTGCAGTTCAATGAGATACACATGCATGTCAAATATCAAGTTGCTATCTTCAATATTGCAACAGTCATGACCAACGTTAAAGTTTCAACGCCGCTTTGAAGCCATATATATATAAAAAATTGACCTTTGACATTGAAGGATGACCTTGACCTTGAACTTCTACCACGCAAAATGTGCAGCTTCATGACAACGCTGCTTTGAAAAAAAAAATATTTTTTGACCTTTGACCTTGAAGGATGACCTTGACCTCGAACTTCCACCACTCAAAATATGCAGCTTCATGAGATACACATGCATGCCAAATATCAAGTTGCTATCTTCAATATTGCAAAAGTTATGGCCAACGTAAGTGTTTTTTTGGGGACGGACGGACAGACTGACATACTGACGGACAGTTCAACAGCTATATGACACCCTACCGGGGGCATAAAAAGACATATACCAATTAACAAATTGAGTCGTGATCTGAGAAAAATGGACATAATGCATGTACGTAAAGTGTCGTCCCAGATTAGCCTGTGCACTCCGCACAGGCTTATCAGGGATTACACTTTCCCCTTTTATGACATTTTTTGTTTAAATGAAGTCTCTTCTTAGCAAAATCCAATTTAGGCGGAAAGTGTCGTCCCTGATTAGCCTCATCGGACTGGGATGACACTTTACGCACATGCATTATGTCCATTTTTCTCAGAATGCGAATGAACGTCTCACCCCCACACTGCACTGACAGTTGGACTCCAGCAGGATGGTCAAGATGCCCTCATGGCAGCTCAGCAGATGATTCAGGGCCTCCAATATCTGTAATGTGCAACCAGACAAGGTACTGCGTTAGACAAAACAAACATGGGCACAAAAACAGTGATTTATATACTTTCACAATATGGCCTTATCACAAAACTGTGGCAAACTGTTTTATAATTTTACAACAATATACCCCTAACCAATAAAATACCTTAATAATAGTATATATTATTTGCTTGTGAAATCTTTCATCCGTTAAAATCTGGACTCAATTACCGGTATTTCAAAGAGAAGGCAATACAATTTCATTCTTCTGTTTCTATATGTTCGTTGCTTTAAAGACCAACTCAACCAATATTAATTTGATTATATTTTACATGCTTACCAAAAACAATTTCTTCAACAAACACTAAATCTTATGTTATTTAAAGAAAGTGTGTTTGTAAAGTATGGTGTATTTAGTCCAGGCAACTTACAAGAAAAAAATCCAAAACCTCAATCAAATTGCAAAAGAAATGCCATAACCATATTCGAACGGTTTAGGATAAGTTGTACCTAGTATTTAAATTCGCCATCCGTAGGTCAAGCCCAAATTAGATTTTTTGCACTTGCAAAATGTTACCTGCAAAATTAATTTATTTATCAATTATTTAAGCGAGAAATACCACTCTGTTGCATTAAACACTTTTTAAACCAAACAAAACAAACCTCAAAAAGCGTAATTCAACATTCAATGTTACCTAAAAGATGTAAAATGCCAAAATATGCTTATAATTTTGACATAATGATTACTGTTTACGTTGTACCAAAAACAAGCAACGTTTGGTGTGTATTACAAAGTCTATGGAGTAAAGCAGCGACGCGCTTAAGAGCATGCTTAAAAATGAATGGTGCACAGTTGAATCTCAATAGCTTGAACAAATTTATCTCAAACTGTTTATTTAATAAAAACGGGGGTCATACTAAGAACCGCTTTATATGTATATTATCGAGTTCGAGCTATTGAGATGTGAGTGCGCATTCGCTATATGATACATATAAACCTCTGTAAACCGGACAATTGGAGTCTGCGCATAATAATATTGGTCTCTGAATGAACTTGGCTCCCAACTGGATGGTTCATACATAATCAACTGAAGTGAAGTCACATGGAGGGCAGTTTGAACAACTTGATCCTTTGCATTCCTTGCATGCAACACAACACTCAAGCCCATGCTTTCTGCATGAGCATCGCCGGGTGTCAGTTTAATTTGCATTTACACCTCACTATCGCCAGTAAATCGTCTGGAGCGGTTGACGTTTGTTTTAACTGGAATGTAGAGTCCGTTGTCCAACCTCCAGCCCCATAAAGTTGGCTCCAAATCAGTCTGAGTCCATTCTCGAGCCTGAAGATGAGCGCGAAGAGAGTGGAATTGTTTTGCTGCAGCAGATGTGAGTGGAAGGGTATGTATCTGTACACTGTTAATGCTATTGATGGTTCTCTATGTGAAGAGATGTTAACGCAGGCTATCAAATCAAAAAAGCTTGATCCGCTGTAGAGTGCCACAATGATTCTCTCACCTATTTCTGTCACTTGATCCTGCGTTGTCCCTTCTAGAAATTCTGCGAAATGGGCCTACAGGACTTGACTCCACTTGGCTTTTTTGAATGCGATACCCTTTCCAATTCCAAAAATACGCGAATTGGTATCGTACCCTGTCAGCGCATGCAAGGCAGGAAGAATATGACACAACTGCGGACCGAGAACTGTTTTCGTTTTCTGTACGCTCCACATTTTCAGCTTTCGAGTAGTTCCTGTGTTTTTGTCTTACATAAAGACCATGTCGTGCGTTTGCATGTTGGCATGGTAGCAAAGAAGTACCAACTGGTCTGTGTCTTCGCCAATAAGTGTCGTAGGCTGTGTAGAGGCAGATTCGATGGCTGTTTTTACAATAGTAACATCAGCATCTGCACTAGCTTGTACCACTGTGCATCCATATTTTGAAGCACTTCAGTCAGAAGATTGATGAATGCCTGTTTGTTTGCCTTGTTAGCCAAGAAGTGGTCCTTCCTTGAGGGAAATGGTGTTTCTTTTGTGATCAAAACATGTGTACCCATTACGCCCTTGCTCCTACGTTGATGTGTAGTGTCTTTGGTTGAGGGCTTGTCTGAATATCCATCAAAGACTTCTGTTGACGCACCATACCTGTTGGATACAAAACAAGACTATTGCCAAGCAATATATGTCCCCTACCGGCTCCACCATTGTCAGATTTTTATATATATATTTGTTGCCATAGCAACCAGAATTTTTGACGTAAGAACATAATGAAATGATGTGCATAATCTCCATATTGACATCTGTCCATATTTTCATGAAAAATATGAAGAACTTTTAAAGTTATCACAGGATCCAGAAAAGTGTGACAGACTGATGGACAGATGGACGGACACACAGAGTGCAAACAATAAGTCACCTCCGAGTAAACCGTTAGGGGACAATAAGCATATATCTGACAAATTCACTGGAATGTGTATCCTCTTGGCCATTGAATTCTATGTAGCAGTGAGCCACCATCCAACACGTATGCCATTTGTCTGTCCTCCTCAACACTTGCAGCACAATCACCCTGTGCCCATATTGTGTCTGCAAGTGTTGCTTTTTGTGCTTCTCTCATGCAGCCTGTGTCATCAAATAAAGAAGCTGGAACCGGACAAAGTTTGTGTGTAAACACGGTACTCATATCTTTAGTTTTCCCACTGGCGGCTACCATGAGTACACGCTGAAAGAGAAGCTGTGGGCTAACTGGCAATACATCGCTGCAAATTTGCAGTGTAGACTGCAAATTCATGGTTACTAACTGGTTTCATTTTTTTTAATGACACTTCCATCACATCTTGGCCCTTCAGATTTTCTACAATTTCACTACCGATCTCCTTGGCGTGGTGTACATTTACGGTGCCAGTAGATGTAACTCCAGTCTCAATGTTTCTCAAGGAGATTGTTGGTGCAAAAGGCTTTCTTTCTTCCAAGAAAGCCATGACTGTGTTCAATCTTTGCAATCTCGCTCCTGTCTTGAGGAATAACATTCTTTATGTTGCTCGCTTGTCTGGTAACCTGTTTGTGTTAAGTCTTGGATGGCTGAGTTAACAGCAGCACACATTGGCATTTAAAGAAGACACTGGGCCCTTTGTACTTCCGTCATGCCCTTTCCTCTTGTCATTCCCCCTGTTGACTAAAGAGTACGCATAAGTGTTGACTCTATAGTCAAATCAGTTGAGAGTCCAGCCCAGTACCGGTCACTTAGGCGTACAACATGGTGACCGTGTACAAACTTGTCATGCACGTCGGGGTGAGTATCTTGTAGATCATCCATCTCTTGAAGATACAGATAGGCTGACTTTAGATACAAGTTGTGACCCGTTGCTGCCAGATAGGGAAGCATTTCCTTCACTGTCTGTAGATGCAATTCCCAATTTCCTGTTGTCTCTGCTTTGATGAATCTTTGGAGTATGTCGATCATTTCCATATATTGTACCCACAAACATGCTGTCGGGTACTGCTTAAGCTCTTGCAGTGTTCTGTCGTATTTGCTTTTGACCTTTTCTATAACTGGGTATGTCAGCACACTTTCAGGTGATATCTGTTTTCTCAGTAGCTGATCGTATATGGCAGAAATCATATCCAGGTCATTTTCTTCATCATTACGTATCCCTACGTCAAGCTCGTTCTCTTGAACACGATGTTCTTCTGTTTTAAACGGAACGTCTGGCGGCGGTTCGTTTTGAGGATAAGCAGTTTGTACGGGATCAGCCAGGTCAGTGTCACAGCGTTCACAAGTAGCTGTTTGTTGCGGTGTAGTTCTGTATATTTCAGCGCTAACCATCGCACTCAGTGCTGCATCGACAAGGAGATGCCCATGAATTGCTCTTGACACTGCTTTCCCACTCATCATGTGGTCTACTGCATTCGGCATGTCGACGGTTTCTAAGACTTCCTGAAGCACAGTCGCATGCATGAGACTTCCTATGTTCCAAGAAAGCTCATTTGCATATGAAATCCACCTAATCTGAGAACGATCCTCCTCAGTGGGCTGTCAGCGTTTTCGTTTTGTACTATGGTTGCAGCTTTCCAGTACAGTGGCTGGTCAAATGTCACCATCAGTGTGCTATTACAAATTTGCGCCTGTTCACACACAAATATCAGTGTAGAGTAAGCACATGACATGTCACTAGGATGAAGGTCAATCATTGGAAGCAATTTCACAGCTGACTTTCCTGAAAACTGTCTAATTTCAACAGATTGCATAATCCCGACCAACCAGGGTTTGACAACTTCAGTGGCCTGGCGACTTTCACTAAGACATTTAGATACCCTGTTGGGTCTTGAACTTTCCTGGATTTCAAATCTTTCAGTGTTAAACTTGAGCTCTCTTGTTTAAGCCGGTAGAAGTGTACATTGATCCGTCCTGCTAAGACTATGTCGTCATTGAAAACCTTTATTTGAGGCATGGGGACGTCTTCTGTGACACCTGGGGTAACAGCTGCAATAATGCCCATGCCATGGAAAGTGCCATACCCATCCAAATTACATATGTTGTGGTCTACATTATCGGCCACGAACAGAAGGAAGATGACAACATCACTCCTGGAATGTGCACTCCATTTGTAGCAGAAGCACTGCTTTCAAATCTCATCACTTCTTTGTAACTTGAACAAAAACCAATTTTATTAAGTACATTAATCAGAAATCGCAAAGAAAATTGATTGTGCAGTTGCACAGCAAGTCCAAGTTGCAGAGACAAAAGCAACATGCGTGGCCTGGCAGTTTGTATTATAGCTTGTCCTATGGACGCCTTCTTTACACCATTAGTGTTTTTCGGAAAAAGTGTTGACAGAAATGAGCTTAACGAGCCAGGTAAAAAATCTATCTGTTCTTCTAGGGAAGAAAGTGCAACTGAGGGTATGAGTCCTTATTAACAGGCATTTCTTTAATTTCATTTTGTATGAGCTTTGCTGCTGCTTTGATGATTGACGCCTTCTGTTCTGCTGTGTCCATATTCTTCGGTTGGTTGTAAAAGTCATTCAATATTGACGAGGCGGTTTCTTTGAATGTTACAATATTGGAAACACCATTTAGTTCAGTAATTACCACTCGATCTTTATAATGTTCCTTCAACCTTTTCTTCATGTACACGGCACTGTACGCACATCCTGGAATCAATTCTTCCATTTTTGCAACTAAGTCATGTACACTGGTCTGTTCATTGTCATTTTCTTCCAAGAACTGCATAACAGATACAAATGCATCATTTTGTTCTCGATTTTCTGGTCTGCCTCTTGGAGATTTTACTGTAGCTTCAGGGGCAGTCTATTTACAAGAAGGTAATTGTCGTGCAGTTCTAAAATTGACATTGCATGTCTGGTGATACATTGCATCTGCTGCATGCAAATCTTGTGCAAATTCCAGTCTTGACAACACCTGATAACCCCACTCATCCTTTCTACTTTCACAGACTTCCATGATTGTTGCTCGAAAATCAAACGTTCGCACAGGATACACATCATATCCTCTTTTGCAGCCCTTAAGTTTGGCAGTTTTTCCACAAAATAAGCAATGCTGACCAAAGTCGAAACCGCCATCTGACCGTAGACGTCTGTTTTCTTCTGAAAAGCCTGCATTACGGTTTCCTAATTGCCTTGCTACCCTCTTGTCGACAGAAATCACAACGACAGTCTTTGTGAACAAGTTGTCCAGATGTTACGATGAAGCTCAAACCCAGGGAGCTGGCGAGTGTGTTTATCGTTTCGCACCCCTTTTCTCTGAGCTGTGTAGTGGGTTGGCCTTCGCCCAGCTCCTTTGTGCAGAATATACAGCAGCTCATGCTATGATCCCTGGAAATTATATGAACGTAATTAAAACACTGATAAGAAGTTCTCCTTTTCATAGATAAAGGATAAATTACTCTACAAGGTAAATAATTTGGGATATTACGAAATGTTTACATTTCATCTTTCTTTTACTAACTAGACATATAGTAGGCTAATAGATACAATTACTAGCTGTGTTTTTTTTATAAGCACTTGGTGCGTGCTGTTTTTAAAACATCTAATATAGCACATGTAGAACTAGATCCTTGTTATGACATTATTCATGATTTGCATCAGATTCATTATATAGATCATAGATCTATGTGAATAATTTATGAAAAAAACAAACAAAATTGCACACCAATACATTACAAACAGGCTAAAATGAACTTTAAAATGAAACATTCGTAAATTGAATTTTAACCAGAATGGTCATCCATAGTAATTTTTTTTCGAGCGCAAGTCTTTCTTAGAAATGTGTTTTTTTTTTGTTATTTTTTTTAGCAAACGTGATTTTAAATATGTTTTATTCGTGATTTTAAATAACTTTTATACATGATTATCACTAAAAAGAGCGCAGAAACAACAATTGGTAAACAAATATTTACAAACGATATGACGTCATTTTCCAGCAGTCAATTTCAATATATTTAAAGCACAGACACAGATTTATTGGGATTCTGCTTGGAGAAATGCATTTGTCCTGTGTTTATTAATATACCATTGTATCATTTAAGGTTTTAACTCACCTTTTAAGACGAAACAGCGTTGAAAGTTACGAGTCTCTGCATTTCGTTCTAGAATTGTTGCAACTTCCGGTGTAAAGATTGTCAAGAAATAATAGCCTACGGAGCCCAAATATACAAAACAAGATTATAGTTAAAACCGGAAAATGAATTGCGTATGGCGAATTTTAATTGCATATATCTTTGCGATGAATGTTGTTTCATTTCTTTTGCAATTTGTTTTAGGTAATTTCTGTAAGTGACCTGGACTAATTGTATAGTTAATTGGATAGATTACCAGTTTTGCTAATTTCAGCTGGGTAATTTCTGGATGTACAAGCATTTTAGTGGGAGAGCAAAGTCCATACAGTGCCAGCATGAGGCAACCTGCAACAAAAACAAGGGACATATAATATAAAGTTTTTGTTAAAATAGGATGAAAACTATGGAATTTCAGATTAGTCAATTAAACTAAAACATTTCAAGGGTCTAGCAAATCCAGGGCAAGAGGAGATAATCAGATCTGACTGATATTTCCACAAAAATGTCATCGTGTTTGGTAATATTTGATGGATAATGAAAGCAAAATGTAAATTCTCATCTACTCCAATGACCTTAAATGGTTTATTTTGTTGAATACTGAAATTCTGAGATAAAATGCATAACAAAAAGCTCATTATGCCAGGTGGGTATAAGTTGAATGTTGTTTATGAAGAACGAAACAGACTCCTAAGTAAATTGATACACCCTGCCAGGGATGCAGAGTAGTTTGTGACTCATAATATTTTTTTGGAAAAAAAGAAAATAGAATTTTGAGTTTAAAGAATCTGAACAAGCTGTATATTAACATACTAATATTTTACTAAGTAATATTAATTTGCTTGCAATCATGAAATTAAAAACAAAAGCTGTCAGAGTACAGCGCGCGACTATTCAAGTGCTTGACAGTATAACGTAAGCCATCATGGAAAGGGGGGTATAATGTGGGTGTGTGGTCATTTAATAGATGATCTTCAAAAAAAAAGATTCATTTTTTTATTTAATTTATTTTATTTTTTACGGGGGGGATTCTGGGGGTGGGGGGTGGGGGATAGTTTGGGTGGAGTCCATTGTGGTTTGTCAGGTAAGTGTTGTTTTGTCAAAGTATGAATCAAATCTGATGTTAAATAAAGAAGTTATGGCAATTTAAGCAAAATTTATTAATTTGACCTTGAGAGTCAAGGTCATTCAAAGGTCAAGGTCAAATTCAACTTGCAAGGTACAGTGACATCATGATAGTAAAAAAGTAGTTGAAGTTTGAAAGCAATAGCCTTGATACTTTAGAAGTAAAGTGGAGGATCTAAACACAAAATTTAACAAAATATTCAAAGTTACAAAGACAAAAAGGGCCATAATTCCTACAAAATGCTTGATACAGTTGTCTGCTCTTGTTTATAGGTTGGGATCATGTTGGTAAAGAAGTATGCAAAATATAAAAGCAATATGTCAAGGTACATTGAAAATATTTGAGAAGGTACGCAAACTTTAACATAGAGTTATCAATAATATGCATATTCTAAGTGGAAAAAGGGCCATAAATCTTACAAAATGCTTGAAACAGTTGTCTGCTCTTGTTTATAGGTTGGGGTCATGTTGGTAAAGAAGTATGCAAAATATGAAAGCAATATGTCAAGGGACATAGGAAATATTTGGGTGGTACGTAAACTTTAACATTTGCACGCTAACGCCGACGCCGGGGTGAGTAGAATAGCTCAACTATATATATTTCATATATAATAGTCGAGCTAACAAACAAACTTGTTAAGCCCATGCTGTTTGGTTGTAACCGTTTTTTCTGCATATACCTTGTCATGATACAATTATACAATTCACATATAAATGTGTGCATTACAGCACTAGATTAAGGTAATGGACACCTGACCTGTAGATCTTGAACACAACATGGCCACAAACTGGTTGCTCCTAGCAATGGCCTTAAACACATGCAATGCCTCTATGATGACCTGGGGGTCACGGTCACACTCCAGGCAACGCTGGAGGCTCTCCTCTGACACAAGGGGCAGAAGGCTGAAAGATTTGGTGCAAGGAATATAGTAATTTCATGTGGGTCTTTCACCATAACATTCTATTGATTAATAATCTGAAACCAATTGTATCTTAACCAATTCATTCCATAGTTCTTTATTGACAGTTGTTTTTACTTGGATATTATAAAAGTAAAGATACATATCTTAAAGAAGGACTACAGTCAAAGTACTTTCATTCAATACATACACTGAACAGCTAATTAAGAGCAAAATCATGCTAACAGCAAGTGCAAAAAAATGAGTACATCATCAACCTAGAGACACAACATAAAAGTCTTTTATATCAATGTCAAAAAGGTACCTGGTTATTTGATGTTCTTCAGCATGTAGTGCCAGTCGACCAACAATCTGCAGGCACAATCCCACCACTTTCACATTGTACAAGCCCTGCGTTTTAACGCAAAAAGATATTGTCAGCATTGTCAGTAGAAACAGACAGGAAACATGTTCATGGTGTTTATTATATAATTGGCATAATTACACTGATTTAACATTACGCCATTAAAAAGGTTCAGGACAATATACAAATATTTTGAATTGAAATGGGACAGAGTAAAGACAAGCATTTGTTAACTGTTTTTATACTTGCAAGGAACATTACTTTTAATGTCTTTAACAGCTGTCATATTTCATAATCAGTTGACAATATGGACATGGAGACAAAAAGCCACAGTATTTATGAAACTAGAAATGGATCGGCAGAGGCCGACCCATATCGCCACGCCGCATGTTTGATCCAGGGGCGCCCCAAGGTTGGTAATGGGGCCATGCATAGTTAAGATTGACTGTATTGTCATAAGAGAAGTTCAGTATCAATTAGAAGTGAATCGGTGTAGAAATGAAGAAATTATAGTAAAAGGCAATTTTGGGTGGCGTGGCCTATGTGGCCGGGGCGCCCCAGGGTTGGTAATGGGGCCATGCATAGTTGAGATTTTCTGTTTTGTAATAAGAGAGGTTCAGTATCAATTTGAAGTGAATCGGTGTAGAAATAAGGAAATTATAGTAAAAGGCAATTTTGGGTGGGCGTGGCGCCCAAGGGTTGGTAATGGGGCCATGCATAGTTGAGATTAACCTTATTGTCATAAGAGAGGTTCAGTATCAATTTGAAGTGAATCAGTGTAGAAATGAAGAAATTATAGTAAAAGTCAATTTTGGGTGGGCGTGGCCTATGTGGGCGGGGCACCAGGGTTGGTAATGGGGCCATGCATAGTTGAGATTGACCGTATTGTCATAAGAGAGATTCAGTATCAATTTGTAGACAATCGGTGTAGAAATGAAGAAATTATAGTAAAATAACCTTAAAAAATGAGTAAAAATCTCTGACCCGGCCCCATCCCAACCCCCATAACTTTTGACCCATGGGTCAGATCAAAATTCCAAATAGTGCAGGGTCGCTCATATGCTCATAGCTACCATGTGTGTAAGTTTCAAGGTTCTAGTGCTAATAGTGTAGGAGGAGATAGTGGCCAGGATGGACGGATGGACGGAAGGACGGCGGAGATAACCACAATATCCCCACGCTTTTCAAAAAGCGTGGGGATAAAGACAATATGGGTGGGTGTGGCCTATTATGGGCGGGTGCCCCAGGGTTGGTAATGGGGCCATACATAGTTGAGATTGACTGTATTGTCATAAGAGATGTTCAGTATCAATTTGAATTTAATCGGTGTAGAAATGAAGAAATTATAGTAAAAGGCAATTTTGGGTGGGCGTGGCCTATGTGGCCGGGGCGCCCCAGGTTGGTAATGGGGCCATGCATAGTTGTGATTGACTGTATTGTCATAAAAAAGGTTCAGTATCAATTTGAAGTGAATCGGTGTAGAAATGAAGAAATTATAGTAAAAGGCAATTTTGGGTGGGCTTGACCTATGTGGGCGGGGTGCCCCAGGGTTGGTAATGGGGCCATGCATAGTTGAGATTAACTGTATTGTCATAAGAGAGGTTCAGTATCAATTTGAAATAAATCGGTGCAGAAATGAAGAAGTTAATGTAAAATAACATAAAAAAATGAGTGAAAATCTCTGACCCGGCCCAGCCCCAACCCCCATAACTTTTGACCCAGGGGTCAGATCAAAATTCTGTCACTGTCACCGTCGCACATATGCTCAAAGCTACCATGTATGTAAATTTCAAGGTTCTAGTGCTAATAGTATAGGAGGAGCAGGTGGCCAGGACGGACGGATGGACGGACAGACGCACATCACCACAATATCCCCACTTTTTCTCCGAAAAACGTGGGGATAACAATGTATATTTTAGGATATGACATTTTTCCCCAATTTTTTTTATTTAACTGTGTAAGCAAGGTCAGCTTATAAGGTACCTACATAGAAAATGACATCACAAAAGCTCCCTTCAAACTGAAGTTATTGAGCAAAAACCTTTTTTACAATTTTGTTTATAACAATGACCTTGTCCAACTAACCTAAATGCATTCCGAACCTCAGTCTGCAAGTAATCTAGACTATTACAGCACAATACCTCCATCCAAACTCAAATTATTGGGTTGAAACTGTTTTTTTCTATTTTAAAAATCAGTTTCCTAGATCCCACAGATCCCAAATGCAATCCAAACATATGTCTGCATTTGGCTTTCTTAACACAAAATCACATAACAATAAATCTCTCCAGCCTAAAAAGTAATTGACAAGTTTTTTCTCTCTATTTTAACCTAAACTGACCTTGACCCTACTGGCCTAAATGCAATTCCAACAAAGGTCTGCATGTAATATACCTACACACAAATTACAGCATAATTCATACGTCCAAACTCAAATTATTGAGAGAACCTGGACATTTTGTTTTTATATTTTTAAAGTAACAGTGACCTTTAATGTCTTTATCCCACTGACCCTGAATGCAATCAAAACATAAGTCTGCATGTATGCAGTCTTCAAACAAAATTTCAAATATCACAATCAAAACTTAAGTTATTAAGGGGTGACTCTTTTTCTAACTGTAGAACTGGACCTCACTTTTTTCAATGCAATCCTTTACTAGATTTGACTTTGGATTGTGACTTTGTGAATGTTACACAGCACACACTCAATTAGGGACTACTTTATGCCGTTTTTGGAAGGGCATACAAGTTATTTCAGAAATAACTGAAACCATGAAACCCATTATAGTTGATCAAACATTACCTTTGTACCTGGATTGGAAAGCTTCAACACTTTGTGCAGCAGATGAAGCTTCACTACATACTGGTAGGGTAGATTACTGGACCTGACAATAAGCCTGCTACTAGGGGCCTCTTGTGGGATCTACAACAAACAGTTGGTTGGACCTTTCTAGATATTTTCTTTAGTATTTCACTCATATCACAGCGGTCAATTAATATATTTACATTTTTCCTGTATTGGCTGGTTTACCATTGCTAAGTGCCCTTATGCTGGTTACTGACCTATTTGAATCATAAGTGGGGAGAGAATGGTCCTAGAAATAACTTGATGACCTACCATCACACAAGTTACTGAAGCTTCATTTATAAGAAATATTGTGGATTTTGAAAATCTACATAGAGCGATGTCGGCAGTCTCCGGATACTTTAAAGATTATTTTCGATTATTTATTTAATATCCGAAAGTGCCGAACGATTTTGAGCTGGTTACCTAAAGCAGCCGTTTTTCATCCATTTCGTCTATATTGCTTAGTGTTACTCGTATTAAAATGTCAAGTATGCTAGGAACCATTAAGTAACTATTGTCGGGTAAGTTCGGATACCATCGGGTCTTTCGGATACCTATAAGGTTTTTAAAAAAACGATACAAAACACAGAAAAATCTTTAGTTAAACATTGCGTTATCAAATTGTATTCATTTCTTTCTTGAGTCTGTCTATTATACAAAAAAATACAAATAGTTTTACTGACAATATTAACTCGTATGGAAATGTTGTAAACTAACTTAATCTTTTATGAAACTATTTCATGTTAAAACTTTTCATTTCAGTCACGTAACGCTTTAATTATGTAAAATAACCAACGCTTTTTACACCATTGTTCAAGTTAAAACACTCATAAAACATGTAAAACATAGTTGAAATCAACAGGAACACGAACTCAACAGCAGCACATCATTCAAATACTAGAAATCAGTCAATCACATGATAATACTTAAAAGCATCACTGTTTCTTATAATTGCGTCTGATACTTCAAACATGTCAATCACACATCGGACAAACAAACTCCATCTTTGCTCTTTCTGTCTCGTCCAATAGCCCATATTCCGGCCTGTTGGCACACATGTAATGCCAACGTGTTTGACAACTTTCACACTTAATCCATCTAGACGGGTGTTGATCGCCCCGGTTACATGCAGGGCACATCTCAAATTCTTCCTCAAACCCATCACTGTCGTCTTCTTGCACCAGTTTACTCATGTTTATATCACTGTCCGAGTCCTCATCACTGGATAAACTGTCATACTTTCTTTTCTTACTTTTCCCTCTTTTCAACTTCGCTGCAGCAGCTTTATTTTCTTCTTTTTCTTTCTTCTTTCGCAATTTCTCTTCCTCTCTTATTTTCTTCGCCTCTTCTTTCTCTTTTTTCTTTTTTTCTCTTTCCTCTTTTCTCAACAGTTTAGATTTTTCTTCTAATTCTTTTCTCATTTTCTTTTCGAGAAGATATTCTCGGAATTTATCTGAAGTTACAGCTTTAGGCAACAACACCTTCTTTGATTTTTTATTTTCTGATGGCTTTATTTTAGGGATTTTCAAATACTTGGACATTGGCGATTCTGCGTTAGCTTTTGTAGTACAAGGGTCATTTTCTCCTGTTCTAAGTTGTTCAACGGGTCGATTTTGAGATTCTTCGGACTGACTTGTTGATCCAACAGCTGCACTTTCCTGAGACCCATTCATTTCAGATGGTTCTCTGTCTTCAGGTGTTTTATTTTGGACTGCATCTGCGGCGATCAATTCAGGTATTGCCCGACTAGATTCATCTGTAACATTTTCTGGTTGAGTCTCTGTCTCTTCTATTTCTTTGTTTTTACGTTCCTCTATTTTTCTATTCTGGAACAGAACACAGGTTTGAAACTTATCCGTATTTAGAACTACGGAGCTATCAAGGGGGAAAAGACCCGCATCTCGAAAACTGTTGACTGCGTTTTCAACCTTGGTGGAAGCATACCATGCATGTTTGAAAATTTTTGCAAATTCAAACTTTGTAACA
Source organism: Dreissena polymorpha (assembly GCF_020536995.1). NCBI lineage: Eukaryota > Metazoa > Mollusca > Bivalvia > Myida > Dreissenidae > Dreissena > Dreissena polymorpha. The sequence goes on along the minus strand of NC_068355.1, from coordinate 50,450,761 downwards.
TACTCGCCCACGTGATCAATCTGCCAGTCGCGCATTGCCGTCTTCCAGGATTCCTTAAGTGAGCAGAAGAAACGGAGGTCACACGGCTGCATAAGATGACTTGCATGCTCTAATAGACAATAAAGAATAATGTCATTATCCCGGCAAATATCACAAGCTTCCAGAGTAAGGTGTGTCGAATGACCATCAACTAGTAGTATCAGCGGTTTTCTGACCTGACGCTCCTCTATATCGGGTATGAATACAGTTAAAAGCCAACTGGCAAACAATTCCGATTCCATCCATCCGTTACTACTTCTGCCTAAAACTGCTTCATCAAACCCCTCAAGCATATTCCTGGTGAATCTCTGGCCTGGAAACACAATCATCGGTCTGAGGAAGTGTGCTGCTGCACTCATGCCAGCCAGAACCGTAATCTGGGATTTGTCAGAGGCGGATACACTGTAGACGGATTTGGCCCCACGCACACCTAGTACATGTCCCGTTTTAACTGCCAAGGTAAATCCTGACTCATCCACGTTGTACATTCTGGTAGGAGTATATTTTTGTCCTCGACAACCTCATTAATGTACTCTCTAAAGTCATGAAACCATCCTTCAACACGCTCTGGGGTTATCACCGCACGTTCTTTTCCAAGTTGTCTGGGAGATCTCAGTTTAATCTCAGGATGCCTCGCCATAAACGCATAGTACCAGTCCTTGCCAGGCACCCCATCTTTAAACGGCGTTTTGCGTCCATCTTCCTTTACAATTTTGCCAACAGTCCTTATCAGTTCATATTTAGTCCGTCCATAACCGATACGTGACATTTGTGTCAGCCACTCGACTATCCTCTTTTCCTCGGCAGCTTTGAGAATTGTATGTGGCCCCATAGTGCATTCGATGCTGGAATGACCCTTTACCTTGTCAAATATCGTAGACCTTGGTACATTGTAGAGCCTGGATGCCTTTAAATAGCCCATAGATTTACTTTTTACTGCTCTCACTGCGTTTTCCAGGGCAGTTTTGTCATACTTTAGTTGACGACTCATCCTAGAAGTAAAATACAGAGTCTAACCCTTTGCATGACTGAAATAGCAAAACAACTTACCAAATACATAGCAACATCTAAATATTGGACTTTTGTGTTTTTTTCTTTTCTCAGAAAGTTATAAATTGACAAAATTTCCTTATTTTAAAACCATTTACATTGACACATGGTCTATAGACTATCAATTGCTAATTGAGTTAAAGTTTTATATACATTTGTATCAAGTTTCATTCTAAAAAAACAGGCATCCGGAAGAGCCGACTATTGAATTTTATGTCGGCTCTTTCGTATACCTACGTCATACCCATACAAATCGCGTGACGTCATATTTATACTTGTCATTTATGACTGTAACCTCTTTACATTACATAATTCACTTGTACGCTGTCAAGCTTTAATTTAAACAATATTATTCGTAAATAATGTCATCAAGGTTGCTTAGCATACCTAGTAAGAACGTTAAAGAAAATTCTTACCTTCAGAACAAGTGATTGTTTTTATAGTTTTTCAAAATGTCCGCGCCTTGAAACTTGGCAAAACCGGAAAAGAAAGATCGCGCTTTCTGCTCATGCGTAGATAATGACTTCCAAGAGGTGAAATGTAAACTTATTTTGGATTGGCTAAAAGTATCCGGACTTAGACCCCATTTCGGAGAAGCCCGACGCCGCTCTACTTGTTGGATTTTAAATTTATTGATTTTTATAATTTCTGATTTTATACTTTGAATGTACATGTTTGTTAAAAAATTGGATTTTGTGCTTGAGTGGACCCATCAGACAATTAATATTTGTTCCATGTATGTGGCTTGGTTGTGTTTCTAACTAGCAACCCTCCCATTTGTAGTCTAGTGCCTTACTAACAGATAGCCAGCCTAGTAATAGCAGGACATAGTATGACATGAATTCATAACATTGGTAGAATATAGGAATTTGAAAAAAAAAAGTTTAAGATTCAAAGATACTTCTGTCATGCTGCACCAACACAAGACAGCTGGACTCATATGAATACTTGATTGCAAAGTCAAACATGGTAAAATGTAAAAAATAATTTTTCTAAAACTACCAAAATGAAAACCTGACTCATTTTTTCCCAAATGTATATTGATTATAATGTATTTAACAGGACAACTTAATACACAATGCTTTAACATGTAGCTCAATTCCATGTCATTGGGTCCAGATTTGAGTTGTGGTGAAAATTCACTGACTGTCTTCAATGCTAACTATCTATTTATATTCATCTGAATACTTGTTTAGCACAAGTTAAGTCATAACAAGTTTATTTAAGTACTTAATATATCTTTCTCAGAATTTACAAAAATAATTTTATACCATTTATAGTTCTAATTGATGATAATTTTAATATTTATAAAATGCAGCTTCATTTATACATAGTACTTCATGGAAAGTCATATTGAAATAAATTAACAAATATTTGCATCTTCTGGTAAAAGTGTGGGTACACTCTGTCAAGTGAGCAAAAAGGGTACAGTAATGATTTAACCCAGCAAGCAGACTCGATAATAAGTTTAAGGCTTAAATGCAATTAAGATTAAACAAACAGGTCTACATGTAAAAATCGTACAACTGTAATACCAAGTTCTCAGCATCAAAGCTGTAATAATACCTGAACCTCCACTTCCATATTGGGCTCCTGTTCTGCTCCATTCTCTTTCTGCATCAGGACTTCCCGAATGTGGCAACACCCCACTAATTCATGCAACACACGAAGAGCTGCTATACAATACCCCTCCAAGTCATTGGCAAAGCTGGCTGAGTTTTTAAGAAACTGGGCCACAGAACCAGTGGGGGATGGTCCACTTGTTTCTAAACTGTCTGGGGAACTTGAGGAAGTATTGCTAGTGGAACTAGTTGAAATGGCCGAGCTTTCTAATAAAGTCAACTCTATCATTTCTATGTAATGACCTAAGTAATCATTTATTATTGGTAACAAAAATATTGAGTTTTCTAATCTTGTGGCTTCTGATTGATCACCAAATTTAGATCTATCTGGCGATCCAACTGCGCTACTGTCCTCAGAGCTATTGCTCGAATGTGTGCTATTTTTAGCAACAGTCTGGTTGCCAGCTAACAGTTTTGTGAGTCCCTGTATAGCCATGTTGAAATGACTGACTGGTACCAGGCTTGTCAATTCTGTCTGCTCCACTTTATGAACAATATTCTGAAAGTCTGCCAATCTGTAAAAGTAGATATACTTTGTAAATGTAAGATGTCAAGAGTCTAGTTGCTAAATTAGCTCAAAGATCAAAATTATTTCAACATTAGCACATGTACAGAAGAAAAACAAGATCTGTAATCCCGAAAGACTTGTATGACCGTACAAAAATGACTTGCCTCTTTCTGTCATCGTTTGCATTATATCAGTGGATTTCAATACATTTTTGTGATCACATAATCTTAGAGTATAAGCCAGGACAAGATTTACAAAGCTCATCTGTGACATTAACCCTTGAACCACTTATTGAAGTTTCGCTAATCACAACATCTCCAGATAATGAATCACAAAATCTCTGCACAGTGATCATTTGTGGAATGTAACTTAAAAATTAACTTCAAGTGATGAAGTTACAATTGCAACTGCTTGATTATACCCATATTTGACTTTTGGCTTCAACCATATAGAAGAAACACAGGTGTTGCACGTGAAGTGAGTTTTTGAGGGCTAGTCATTGGAAAACTGACAAGAGCATCGCATAACGGTGCCAGGCTCGGCTGCGAAAGCTTGTCAGAATTATTTTTTTTAGAAGGTCACAGTGACCTTGACCTTTGACCTAGTGACCCAACAAGAGATGTGTTTGTCAGAAACACAATGCCCCCTACTGCGCCGCATTGAAATAAATTGAAATTTTGTCCACCGGGGGGGGGAGGGGGGGGATTTTCACTGACAACCAAGGCCTGTGGTTTAAAAGAGATCATAGCCAGAGTTTTTTCTTTTTCATAAAACTTTCTTCATGTCGTATCCTGGGGTGTATATTGCCCCAGGTACCCGCTAAAAGAACTAAATGTGAAATAACAAATGTATGGTGACTAATTATAATATTTAACAAGATTAACAAAGTTATAAGAAACAAAATATAATTTTTCACAATTTACAAACAGTCTTTTGCACGTCTGCACGTTTAATTTATATTACAGTCTTTGTTCACGTCTGCTGGTTTATATGATGTTATTGTAAAACAGAACACAATGATAGCTTTTAACAAATAAAAGTCACCATCTTAAATTTAAGCGGGTCTTAATTAATATTATGTATTGAGTTTATATCCTTGATTTTAAAACGAGTAATGTATCCACACTTCCTTAATAATTGTAAAGAATAACGAAAAGAAACATATAAGGTTGTATATTTAGATAAAAAAACTATAATGAAATAAAATGTGGTTCCCAGCGAACCACCTCAGGTCATGCACGGGCACTTCCCGCGATGGTCCGCAAGGATCATGATATATAGTCTACAGCTGCCCTGGATGATGGAATTGAGGCACGTGACAGCCTTCGGTACAACTACTCACCCGCCTCAACCCCATCATCCAGTTAAGCCTGAACAAGTGTGAAAAAGCATGTATAATATGAAATCTATTTTTTTAAATGAAACTCAATACGCAAGAAAGATCATAGCCAGAGTTGATCATGTATCTATGGACATAAGTCCACAGGTATGTGATGAACATCAAAGAAATGATAATTATATCATTTAAAAAAAACTTTGACAAATCAATCATTTGGGTTATAAATAATCTAAATAATAAATCTGTACAGTAACTGTGAAAAGAACTTCAATTCTTGGTAAGGAAATATATAATATGAGATTTATAATTATATAAATTACTTCCCTTGAACATAATTGTCTGTAACAAATCTCTATTTTTAGTAGCAAATAATTAAAAGCTACTACCGTGACTGTACATTCACCACTCAAAATGTGCAGCTCAATAAGATACACATGCATGCCAAATATATTAAGTGGCTATGTTCAATATTGAATAATTATCTCCCTTTAAAGCTTTTTACTTCCCTTAAATCTGTATTTTTTACCGTAGACCGTAAAGGATGACCTTAACCTTTTACAACAATGTGTTTGTCAGAAACACAATTCCGCCTACTGCCCCGCTTTGATTTATTTAACAAAAATACATACGTGGGCAGGTCAGATAACTATGTCCATTTAAAGCTTATTACTTCCCTTGACTTTGTTTTTTCGACCCTAGACCTTAAAGGATGATGTTCACCTTGAAATTTTACCACTCAAAATGTGCAGCTCCATGAGATACACATGCATGCCAAATATCAAGTTGCTATCTTCAATATTTAACAAGAGGGCCAAGATGGCCCTAGTTCGCTCACCTGAGAGGAGTCGGTTCATTCAATCTTTACCAAACGTCATACCTGACCTAGATATTGTCCAGACAAACATCCTGGTCAAGTTTCATCATTATTGAACCAAAACTCTGGCATATGGAGTGTTTTTGTTTTTGTAAGATTTGACCTGGTGACCTATATTTTGAGATGACCCCCCCTTACCAAACATCAAACTATGCTTACAAAAATAAATATTATGACCAAGATTCATAAAATCTGAAACAAAATTGTAACCTCTAAAGTGTTTACAAGGATTTTGTATAATATAATGAAAATTTGGACATTCTAAGGGCAATAGTTATGGCATTAATTATGTGATATATATAACACCAGAGTGTTCACAAGCTCTTTTTTTACAATGTTATTCATTTTCGAACTCAACTCTCATATCAAGGAAACAAATGTTCTGACCAAATTTCATGAAAATTGGGCCAAAAATGTGACTTCTAGAGTGTTCACATATGTTTTAACTATATACATATATAGAAAAATGCACCGCCCACTGGCGGCCATGTTTTTTCACCGATCTGGACCATTTTCGAACTCGTCCGAGATATCAACAAAACCAATCTTTTGACAAACTTTCATGATGATTGGGCAAAAATTGTGACTTCTAAGAGTGTTAACAAGGTTACTCTATAGCCAAATTAGGAAAACTGCCCCCCCCCCCCCCCTTCAGCCATGTTATTCAACTGACCGGAACCATTTTCAAACTCAACTCTCATATCAAGGAAACAAATGTTCTGACCAAATTTCATGAAAATTGGGCAAAAAATGTGACTTCTAGAGTGTTCACATGTTTTCACAATATACATATAAAGAAAAATGCCCCGCCCACTGGCGGCCATGTTTTTTCACCGATCTGGACCATTTTCGAACTCATTCGAGATATCAATAAAACCAATGTTTTGACCAACTTTCATGATGATTGGGCAAAAATTGTGACTTCTAGAGTGTTTACAAGGTTTCTCTATAGCCAAATAAGGAAAACTGCCCCGCCCACTGGCGGCCATGTTTTTCAACGGACCGGAACCATTTTCAAACTCAACTCTCATATCAAGGAAACAAATGTTCTGACCAAATTTCATGAAAATTGGGCCAAAAATGTGACTTGTAGAGTGTTCACATGTTTTCACTAAATACATATAGAGAAAAATGCCCTGCCCACTGGCGGCCATGTTTTTTACCGATCTGGACCATTTTCGAACTTGTCCGAGATATCATTAAAACCAATCTTTTGACCAACTTTCATGATGATTGGGCAAAAATTGTGACTTCTAGAGTGTTTACAAGGTTTCTCTATAGCCAAATTAGGAAAACTGCCCCGCCCACTGGCGGCCATGTTTTTTAACGGACCGGAACCACTTTTGAACTCTACCAACATATCATTAAGGCAAACATTTTGACAAAGTTACATGAAGATTGGGCATTAAATGTGACTTCTACAGTGTTTACAAGGTTTTTCTTTTTTTTGACCTAGTTTTTGTCCCAGCATAACCCAGTTTCGAACTTGATCAAGATATCATTGGGACAAATCTTCTGACCAAGTTTCATGAAGATAGGACATGAAATGTGGCCTCTAGAGTGTTTACAAACCAAATGTGGACGAAGGACGGATGAAAGACGTACAAAGACCCGTCACAAAAGCTCAACTGAGCAATCAGGTGCGCTAAAAAGTTATGACCAATGTTAAGGTTTTAGCACGACGCCTACAGCGGACAGCGAGCTTGCTATGACAATAGCTCGGGTTTTCTCCGAAAACAGCCGAGTTAAAAATGAATGAAGAATCCATATGGACAAGATAAGACAGTCGGGTATGGGTTATAGGTAGGTATGTACAGAAGGACAAGAAGGAAAAGGAGGAATAATGTTTCTAATTTTTAATGTAGGTTGATAAAAATTGCACATGCACTCATTCCATATCATAAGGAAGAATGCAAGTTTGAATGTTGTACATAAAAAAGTGAAGAAGACAGAAAGACATATAAATGGACAGACAGATGTTCATGCAGCTCCCATTAGAAACAAGATGTGTTTGTGAAACACAATGTCCCCCTATATGACGTTTGACCTTGAAGGATGACCTTGACCCTTCACCACTCAAAATGTGCAGCTCTATGAGATACACATGCATGTCAAATATAAAATTGCTAGCTTCAATATTGCAGAAGTTACATTACATGAGCAATTTTGACCCACATATTTAACCTAGAAGGATGACCTTGACCTTTCACCAATCAAAATGTGCAGCTCCATGAGATACACATGCATGCCAAATATCAAGTTGCTATCTTCAATATTGCAAAAGTATTCATAAAATAAGCGATTTGGGCCACATATATTTGACCTCTGACCTTGAAGGATGACCTTGACCTTTCACCACTCAAAATGTGCAGCTCCATAAGTTACACATGCATGCCAAATATCAAGTTGCTATCTTCAATATTGCAAAAGTATTCATAAAATAAGTGATTTGGGCCACATATATTTGACCTCTGACCTTGAAGGATGACCTTGACCTTTCACCACTCAAAATGTGCAGCTCCATGAGATACACATGCATGCCAAATATCAAGTTGCTATCTTCAATATTGCAAATGTATTTATAAAATGAGCGATTTTGGCCACATATATTTGACCTCTGACCTTGAAGGATGACCTTGACCTTTCACCACTCAAAATGTGCAGCTCCATGAGATACACATGCATGCCAAATATCAAGTTGCTATATTCAATATAGCAAAAGTTATTGCAAAATAGTAAAGTTCAGAAGGACAGACTGTCTGACAGCTATATGCAACCCTACTGGGGACATAAAAAAATGATCTAGACTTTAAATTTGAGCATGAAGTCATGCATTCACAATAACAATTCCAAATGTTTATGTGTAACAAAATGTAAAAAACAGACTTTATTTTTATGCATGTTCTATGCATGCCACATTGCAGCTTTCTTATTGATATGAAATCCCAAGAGGTAACAACCATCACAGCTGAGGGTAGTTTTTTTTTTTACTGCAACCAAAACAGGAATTGATAAATAATTTTAAAGAATTTAATTTAAGAAAGACAAGAATTTGACAAAAAATGGAGTATAAAAAACATTTGGGTGAACCTACTATCAATATAATTTTTTTTTCTGTGACAAAGACAGACCTTTGTGTACGCACTGGAGACAACAGACTGGTGTCTCTGTCTCTATCAAACTGCATATTCTGCAGACTAGTGCTGGATCTGGGCATGTTGAGCAGTCCCACAATGCCCCTGTTCTGCACACTTCCTGTCATGTCGGCAGGTACCTGCAGTAACCTAGCAACCAACCGTGACCCAGTCGACAAATTCTTTAGTCCTGATCTGCAGATGAGCCCCCTATCTTTTCTCTCCTTGTTTTTAAGTCGGTCTGCAACATATACATGTAGCATAAAAATATGGTCTTGTAAAAGGAGGTTTTGACAATTTGGCCAAAAGATCACATGCTAAATTTAAAACTAATCTGAACTCGGAAGCCAAATTTTAACTCTAAAGAGACTTAATGTTTTTTTAAATTACCAGTAAGGTTAAAATTGAGTATGTTTGAATACCCGATACACTATCAAAATATCAAAGTAACTGCCTTAATCTTGCTTATGGTTTTTCTATGTATAAACTTATTGCAAAATTACAATAAATCTATTCATTATTTAACACTGGATATTACAAGATAACATATTCAGGCCTTCAGCATTTTCAAAATGTTAATAAGTACTTAAATATCAAAAATGTCAACTACAAGATTTTGCTTATATACAGTCTACTCCTGTTATCTCTAAGTCGGCAGGAACAATAAAAAATATCGAGATAACGAGAGTTTGAGATATCCGATAGGCCTTTTCAAAGAATAAATAGACGAAAATTTATCTTTTTTATCTTTTTTTACATCTTAATACCTGCTAAGTGGTCTTACTAAAGCTGTCACTGTGTGGCATAATACTCTCTACTACTCTATCTATGAGCTGATATATACGCGTTTTTACGAGGCACAATTAAATTTGCTATTTAAATGCTTAAAATGACGTTAAAAGTGTTAAAGAAATGCACGAACACATGCGGTTGTCATTTTTCTTAACTGTCGAGTAAACATCCGGTAATGTTGCTATTTTAAGTTATGATGCAATTGACATCCAATCAAGACGAGGGTTTTACATCAACATGCGTAAATCACGTTCCGGAATACTGAACTGAACATGTACATTTTGCAGTTTAAAATGCAAAGTTTGATTATTAGTACAGGATAAAATAAAAAGGGACAAAATTGTCACAAAACCAGGTTTTCAATTTGAAAAAAAAAGTCTGATAAAGGGAGACAACTCAAACTGAACTGATTGTTCATAGTTACCACCTTGTTTAAAAATAAATTTATTGTTAGTTGAGGCGACCTTGACCTTGGAGATATTGACGTAATTCTTTCGTGCGACACACCGTATAATGATGGGGAACAAATGAGCCAAATGATTTTAAAATCTGACAATGAATGACATAGTTATGGCCCGGACAAGCTCATTTATGGCCATTTTTGACCTTTGAACTCAAAGTGTGACCTTGACCTTGGAGATAGACGTTATTCTTTCACGCGACACACCGTCAATTGATGGTGAACAAATGTGCCAAATGATTATAAAATCTCTCAATGAACGACCAAGTTATGGCCCGGACAAGCTTGTGCCATCCACCCGCCCGCCGACATTCGCCAATCTGATACCCAGTTTTTTCCTTCGGAAAACATGGTTAAAAATGAAAAGCCATTCTGAGTCTTATCTTTATTAGCATTATATTAATTCTGATCAATTGTCATGCAATAACAGAGCAGCACATAGACATGGGCGATCATTTAAATCCAAACTGTTTCAACTTGCACTGCAAAAATATAACTCAATGCATTTTGGAATTTTGTTTGTAAAAAGAATTAGTTGTTCAGGCTTAGTTTTAATTGCAGTTAAAGTGATAATTAAAGTGACAGGCCGTACTCAAGTGTTAATGGCTAACAATAGTACAGACGTGTGGTCATTGATGCAATTAACGGATCAATTATCTGCTGTATAGTATCGGGAGCAGCCAGGCGAAGCGGGACAGTGAAGTATCAAAGAAAAAAATTCTCACCTTTGCCAACACTGAGATAGTAATTCGCACTTCGAGATAAACCACAGTAAATACATGTAAAATCTGGACTCAGGACACATTTTCATATCGATATATCAAATTATTCGACATAACAAAAATAAAGATATGCAATGTTTATTAATATAGATAAAGAAGGAAAAAAGTTGGCACATTGAGCTGACTTCGACATATCGAGAATATCAAGATATAGAATGTCGAGATAATGAGAGTAGACTGTATGTCAATACAGGTAAATCTTGTCTAAGCAAAAAAAATCATACAATAAATGGGGTATTTACTTTTATTATTGTCATGAGACCCAATGTCGTGATCACCTGATGCACCAACAACATGGCTTCTACTCTCAGTAACTGGTGACTTTTTGACAGGGGACACCTCTGCAGACAAGAATGTTTGCTTGGACGGAAAAGCAGGTCCCTTGCCTTTGGGAAATTCGTGGCTTTTCAGTACGCTTTGTTCAACAAGAATTCGTCTGCATTTGGGGCTAGAGATGAATGCCTGTCCATTAACACATAAAACAGGTGTTAAAGAACAGAATGCTAAATATTTATACAGTGGTCAAGTTGAATTGTTAGTTAAGACTAAGATACATCCTCAAAACTTTAGGATAATAACAACAAATGTTTGTCAGAAACACAATGCCCCCTAATGCGCCGCTTTAAAGCCATATATTTTACCTTTGACCTTGAAGTATGACCTTGACCTTTTACCACTCAAAATGTGCAGCTCCATGAGATACACATGCATGCCAAATATCAAGTTGTTATCTTCAATATTGCAAAAGTAATGACCAAGGTTAAAGTTTTGTGACACATACAATGACAGACAGACAGACACATACAATGACAGACAGACAAACAATGACAGACAGACAGACAGACAGGCTTACTTAAACATCTGTTTAAGTCAATTAACAAGAAGAATTGCCATACAAATATGCCAGACAGAAAACTGTGCCAGATTACAAGACTCCTAAGATAATCTGACAAGGCATTAGCAATTTTCATTTTATTTTAATACTTTTATGAATGAAAACGAATAAATAAAAATAAAAATCGCTTCATGAATGTTGTAATTTAATTAAATTATTTCAATAATATGCTTTCTTTATTGACAATTTGCTTAAAACAGTGCTGGTGGCATCATTAAGGGCATTATTAATAAGATACATATTTGATAGATCAATAACAACATTAACTGTTTGAGAATTTAATGGAAAGTGATAATCTTGATAACAATTGACATTTCCTAACTCAATTTTGGTGAGAAATCAATCATCCGAATGGATCAACATAATATCAAGCAGACCAAACTCTTACATCGTGTTTGTTATCATAGGGACCCGGCACAGTGTTGGTATTGCATAAAAAACATTTCTAGAAAAAAATCATATGTGATACCCGGTATGTAATATATAGTTTTTTATGCAATCCCAACACTGTGCTGGGTCCCTACGTTTCTTATCACAAGTTAAAAAATCTTAATCTACGATAATCATCCCCGGTCCCAAGTAAACTTGTCGCCCCTTAAACAAGACAATTGCGCCTAATATCAAAACACACCCTTGATTGTAACAACAAAGGTACTTGTTTATTGCTTGATTACAATTATTAATGATATCTTATTAATTTTAGTCCTAAACCAGCATGGCATGTTGTTTAAGGCAGGCAACAGGGTTAATTGGCAGTATGTAGAACTCTAGAAATGAATTTGGTATAGTTCAAGCGCTTTTTTTTAAGTTTTAGGTAAATCTTCACTCGAAAATGTAACTGGGGACCCGTATTGAGCAATCTAGTCTTAGACTCAAGAATAAAAATCATACAACGAACCAAGAGAACTTACTTTAAAGTTTGAGCATATGAATGCTATTTCTAATGCATATATTAAAAACAAATTGGTCTAAAAGAAGATTGATGTACTAACATGGATTGAATGCAAAGTTTGACTCAACAGATTGTTAGAGAACATAACAGTTCCAAGAATATTCTTCAATCTTAGCCACAGTCAAAGCATTGGTTGGTTCATACTGGCCCAGTAACCAACATTCAGTAGGTTAACTGGTTAACCTGTTGCATCCCTAGTATCAAAACATATGCCTTAAAAACAGACAAAGATAAAATTACCTCTATTTAAAAACAAGAGCACCGCATAACGGGTGCCACGCTCTGCTGCGGGTGCAGTTTTGAATAAATAAAAGCTTGTCAGAATTTTTTTTTTTTTTAGAGGTCACAGTGACCTTGACCTTTGACCTAGTGCTAGTGACCCGAAAATGGGTATGGCGTGTAGAACTAATCGAGGTGCATCTACATATGAAGTTATAAAGTTGTAGGTGGAAGCACTTTGATTTTAGAACCAATGTAAAGGTTTTAGCACGACGCCGGAGGATGGCTGACGGCGGACAACTCGCTGACTATGAAAATACCTCGGGTTTTCTCCGAAAACAGCCGAGCTAAAAAATGAGTAAATTATAGTTTGAACAAGTGTCATTTTGATAATAGAGCATTTTGCTATGAGCGAAAAAACCCATAACATTAAGCGCAGTGATCATGGATATGTGTAAGAAACTAGCTGTTAAAGAGTTACACAAGGTCCAATATAGGTTGACATTTTGCATAAATTATTAGAGGACAAAAAGTATTTCAATAAATCGGAAAGATAAAAAACTATTTTGGGAAGTTCTTTACTTGGCCTTTGACCTCAAAGCATGACCTTGACCAAAACAATAGCCATCTTCTTCTTGTTCATGACACCCAGCCTCATTAAGGTGAATGCACCAGGAGTTCAAAGAAGTTTCCAGACTTATTGAGGTATAATAACCAGGGATAATATTTTCCCGCAACATCAATCGGTCCGGATATAAATGGGGAAAAGTATCCGAAAATGTGTATCCGAAATCATGAGAAATTACGTTAAAATATATACCATTGATTTTGCCATTCATGAAGGTGGTATAATACATGTACAAGTAAAGTTCCCTTAGGCATTTTTTTTAAACGGAACGAGTTTTCTCAAATGATTTTATCATTTGGTATTTCATTGTTGTTTGGTGTGCTGTTTTATCAGACTTTTTTCATCGTTGTCAATATTATTTATCTGTGTAAGTCTATACCGATGTTTTAAATTGTTGTCTACTCGAAAATATCTTACAAACATGCACTGAACCAAACAAATGTATGTGCGTATGTTGGCTACTGACAACAACAAACCAAATAATTAAGAAATAATTTGTTGTCAAATAACCCACGTCCGATAGTTAGGATGCTTAGGGATTTAATCACGAGAGGGAAGTATTTGAAACCACGCATCTAATTTTCCGGTCGTGAGTTATTCAACAACAAAGTATAAAGAACACGAATTATTTCGATTCTAACACGGTTTTACTAAAGATTTATTCAATGTATATTATTTTTCTTTTGTACTATTTTATGTGAAGTTCCGCCCATAAAAATAACTTTCGGCTGTTCTGTCGATCAGATCCGCGACTTTCATTCACCGGATTATTACGCTGGTGGAAAATGTATCAGCATGTTTTTCTAAGTTACAGCGCCTGCATTCCGACGCGTCTTTTTGGATGCGTCTTGAATCCGCTGTTCACAACTTTTTAATTCTTGGTCTGACCTGCAATAAACTGGTCCAGCCCGGTTTAGATACTGCAGCGAATGGTTTATCACACCTAATCGAGATAAGAATGTCATTAGGGTGTGTTAGCATGTACACTGTGTAATCGATTTCATGACATGGGAATTTTAATAGCAAACAGAATCGGACCGACTGTTTGGGATTTTCAATCTGTCTTTCATGACCCCAATCAGTCTAGGACTGACAAAACTTAAAAAAATATGATCCCTGATAATTACTATCACCTTTCAATGAAAAAAAAGATGCATTATCCAACAATTTAGTTTAAATCATTGGATGTTAGACATAAAACAATTTGCTGCAGTAATCTGTTTCTCTAATGGTCAATTTCAAATATTGAAAAGTAAGACCATCTACACCAAGTGTACCGGTACTTGTTAGTTTGTGCATCACCTGTGAAGAGGCTGGTGTAGCCTGCAGGCTGGTCAGCTGACCCTCCAGCTCCCGGCATCTCACACTCAGCTCCCGCCCTTCCTGATCCTTGAACTGCAGCTGGGTCTGAAGTCTGCCCAGCTCTGTCTATAAAACAAAGGGTTTAACACGCAATATAACTTGAATCTTTTTTAAGTTTTCCACATTATGTCAGTCACCGCTTCCACTAGCTTTTGACAGTTGGAAGTCCTGACTTACAAGCCTTTTATTTTGGAAATCCCAGGCCTAAAATCTGGACGTCCCACTTTTACTTCTTTTATTTTCAGTTTTTTTTTATGTGCACGTTGTACATATTAGTTGCCTGATTTCAAAATTGTTAAAATACAACAAAAGAAAAGGATTATATTAAATTTCTATACTTTAACAATTAATAAAACCATTACAATGTTACACATTATAATAAATATTAATTGTTGGTGTAAGGTAACCTTATATTGATTTAGTTTACTATTTCATTTAACAGAGCCAAAAAAACCACATTTTTATGAAAGTATTTTCTATTAAAGAATTTTAAAGGATTCTTAAAAATTACATGCCATAATCGACCACGGTATATATACATGTTCCAACGCCTGATAATTCAGTAATCTATCAGTAATCTATATGTCTAATTTCAAAAGGAAAATCTGGCCTTTCTTTACCATAAATGAATTAAAGAGTTTCATAAACACAAACGCTTGCAAAATTACGGAAGTACATTTATAAAATAAATTTGTTACATGCATTTACTAAAAACCACATTGTGAGCACCTTGGTCACTGTTCATATACATAATAGCCCCCAATCAACTAGAAAGCCTAAATGTAGATTGAATGCAACATGTACAAATTATTTTCTGAAATTCTGCAAAAAGTGAAAGTGAATAAAAACCTGCGATCTGTCAGTAAACTTAACCAATTTAATAATCAACACGTCCTCATTTCAAGTTAACATACTTGTTACCTTGTTCTATTTAGAAGTATAATTTCCCAACATGTTTCATGGACAACATCAAGACAATATTGGTTTTAAGATAGCCACTTAATTACTCATGCAAACAACCTCTGTCATTCAAACATGTGCAAAACCTATACTGTTCACAGGAAGCACTGGCTGGTTGGATATCACTCACTGATAAATGGAATTGTAGGCTGATTTTGACAAATTAATATTGGCCACTTGCTCGACAGACAGTACACCATGTAGCTGGAGGGCAGAATGAACTTAATTTTGATACAGTACTATAAATGACCCGACTACTTTTCCTGCAGAGAATTGGTCTTCTTGTGTACTGGATAACAGAGCACATACTGATAATTGAATGTCCAAGGGACTTTCACAGTTTAAAAAATGGATGTACGATTTTTTTATTTTTGGGCGTTATTTACAACTGACATCCCTTTCCCAATCAAGACTGCTCCATACCTGTAAGTATTTGCAGCTAATATATTACTATCCATTCCAAATGAAGCCTGCTCCATACAGTCTACTCTTGATATCTCGATTTTCTCGATATGTCGAAGTAAGCTCAATGTCCAAACTTTTTTCCTTCTTTATCTATATTAATAAATATCGCATATCTCAATTTTCGTTATAACGAATAATAAGATATCTTGATATAAAAATTTGCCCCGAGTCCCTATTTTACATGTATTAACTGTGGTTTATCTCAAAGTGCCAATAACTGTCCCAGTGTTGGCAAAGGTCAGTAATATTTTCTTTGATACTTCGCCGTCCCGCTTCACCCGGCTGCTACTGATACTGTGCCGTTGATAATTGATCCATTAATTGCATCAATGACCACACGTGTGTAATGTTGTTAGCCATTAACACTTGAGTAAGGCCTGTCACTTTAACTGTCACGTTAACTGCAATTAAAACACAGCCTCCCGAAAGGCTGAAAGACTAATCGTTTTTACAAACAACATTCCAAAGTGCATTTTGTTATCTTTTTGAGTATATAAACCGTCGCAAATTTGCAGAATATTGTTCTATCTTTGAACTTCAACGGTCATTATCATGGCTAACTTGAAAATCTTATCGATTGAACTTTGCATTTCAAACTACAAAATGTACATGCACAGATCAGTATTCCGGAACGTGATTTACGCATGTTCAGATGGAAAACCCGGGTCTTGATTTGATGCCAATAGCATCATAACTTTAAATAGCAACATTACATGATGTTTACTTGACGGTTTAGATAAATGATAACCGCATGTGTTCATGCAATTCTGTAACACGTAAAACGTCATTTTTAGAATTTAAATAGCAAATTTCATCGTGCCTGGTGAAAACGTGAATATATCAGGTAATAGATAGGGTAGTAGAGAGTATTATGCCAGTGGTAACTGCTGTTGTTAGACCACTTAGCAGGTATCAAGATGTTAAAAACAAAGTAAATTTCCGTCTCATTTTTTCTTTGAGAACGCCTTATCCGATATCTCGAACTCTCGTTATCTCGATATTCTTTCTTGTTCCCGCCGACTTCGAGTCAACGAGAGTAGACTGTACCTGTAAGCGTTTGCAGCTCATACACTATTGTCCATTCCCAATGAAGCCTGATCAATACCTGCAAGTGTTTGCAGCTAATATATTATTGTCCATTCCCAATGAAGCCTGCTTCATACCTGCAGGTGTTTCTCCTTCTCCGTCTGCTGCTGGTTCTGCTGGTGGATGGAGCTTATTTTGTCTCTCTTCAGTCCGTCCAGCTCGCAGTCCTTGGTCTTCATGTTGTCCCTCAGCAGCTGTATCATCCCCTCCTTGAGCAACATCTCCTCCTTCTGACGCTCCAGCTTAAATTCAAGTTATTCATGTGTGCAAAGTGTCCTCCAAGTCAGCACAGGCTAATCAAGGATGACACTTTCTGTTTGCATGGAATTTTATGTTTAGAAAAAGGTCTTTTCTACACCGAAATCCAGTTGAAGCGGAAAGTGTCGTCCCTGATTAGCCTGTTTAGACTGCACAAGCTTTTCTTTAGTGACACTTTACACACATGCATTATGCCCAGTTTTCCTAGAACAAGCTTCTGTAATGATTTCTCAAATTAATGTTTTACCTTGAATTGTGGCAAAGGACATGGTTCTTGTGTAGGTCACTCTGACTTGGCATATGCCTGTAAATTCAGCCAAGTAATGAAAAATATCCGAGTTAAGCTCAAGACAATGTTTTAACTATAGCTTCAAATGTATCCTTGTCCCAAGGGCATGGGTCGTGTGAGTGGCAATCGGTCAAACATTAGCTGTCATTTTTGCAACAATGTTTAGAAATACATACATGCTAGACAGAGCAATGCAAAGGGCAAAGTTTTACACAATTATTTCTTATACTTCACAGTTGACCTTGAACTTTGACCAACCTGAAGCTAGTGTATGGCATTCTGTCTCACTATGCTAATATCTTCAAGTTCTTGAAAATTATTTGAAAATTGTCAAGCTGGAATTCAGACCTAGATACCTGGTTTTATATTTTTCTACACCAAACTTTGTCAAATGAATGAAAACTGCAACTTTAAACTTATTATTAATCCAAATCTTACTATTCAATTTCATTTTAATTGCCTTCTTTAAGGAATATTTGGCCTCTACATAGATATTCCACTTAGAAATTTATCAATCATAAGATATGTTATCTTGATCGTTATTATTTTCTCCCAGCTGAGTTAACAATTGTCTTTCCAAATGTTTCACTGCATAATTGTATTGATTACTAATAATAAGGGACGGCTTATGGTGACCACAAAGAATGCTGGTACGAAGGGATAAAATACACAGAATTGTGAGCGTGTTTGTGTGTGTGTGTGGGGGGGGGGACAATAACAAAAGCTTGAAAATGAACTTCACATTTGGTCTTTAAAGATTATAAACTTTTGACATTACATCATCTACAAAACCCTATACATAAAAACTTTAGTACCTGTAGCTGCAAGGCTGCAATCTGCTGCTTGAACCTGCTCAACTCTGCAGTGGTTCCCTGTGTGGCTGGCTGCAGGTTACCAGGCACATCTGGGGACTCGAAGCTCAGTCTGTGGACCAGGGCACCAGACTGCTGTTGCCCAGGCAACGAATCCAAAGAAGAACCTTGAAATGTGCAAAAGTTATGTAGAGGTCTACTTGGTGTCTGTGTGGTCTCAGACAAAAGCTTGTATCTAACATTATACTGTGGATTTATTTAATTTTGTTTACCGGTACATATAATTTCCTAGGTTTGTGCCATCAAGCATAGTAATTTGATCTAAAATTTGCAGACCTTTGCCATTGTATGATATAAGCCTTGGCATGTAAATGTTAACCAAACATTCGATTATGTTGTAACAGATCAATGAAAATAAGTGTTTGAAGGGTAAAACTGGTAATACAGTAAGTGCAGGGATGGAAATTAGTGCTTGCTCGTGAGCCAGTAGATTTTGGCCTGGGCAATTCAAATTCAAAAGTTGGTTGTCCCAGTCAGGCAACTGCTTCTCAGTGGTAATCACACATTAATGAAAGGCCTTGTTAACCCTTTACCACTTAGATACGCATTTTCATGCATAAGTAATCCCTTAGAAAGTTATATTTAATTGAAGACCTTTTTTACTATATTCAAGTTTTAAAGGCTTCATTTTCAATCCTTAGTTACTGATGAGAAGCAAACAGCATAAACCTGAACAGACTGTGAGTTACTCGCAGGCTATTCTGGTTTAATGCTGGTTGCAAAAGCCATTTTCACTTTGCTTCTTATAAGGGAAAGGCTAAAGGCATTAAATGGTTTGGTTTTCTTTAGGTCGGAAGAAATCATAAATATCCAAGAGTACCTTTGTATCTTTGTGCTTAAAATTACTGTAACATTGAACTATTCATGTATTCATATATTCATATATTTTATTTCCATAACACATGTGCTGCATTGGCTGCAAGCACAGTTTTCTAAATATTCTAAAGATTTGAAAACTTTTCAAAGGAACATTCCGGGAACACTTCTGCCAAGTTTGGTTGAAATCTGCAGGGTTTTCACACAAAAGGACAGTGAGTCTGTGACATGAGTAGCTCAATCTTAAGAACTTCATGTTCACATAATCTTAAAAAGGAAAACCAATGGAAACTACACAAAGTGACTCTCTTCTGTATCAGACTCTTTGGGGATTTAATTCTGACTTGGAATAATTGGCTCTAAGAGTATGTGACTCAAGATTTATATTTAAAATCTAAGAAAAACCCTGGAAATCCTAGCGCATATTTTCTTCCTGTACACATGATTTGATGTAATTTTATAATGGGAATATGCATTAGGTCATTATATATGATATGATTAAAAAACTTGATTATTTTTAATATAAAATACAAAACACCAGATTGAAGTTCTGTATCACACAGTCTGAAAGTAGTTTTATTATTAAACAGCTCTAAAACACACTGTTGAGTATTATTATGAGGGCATGATGATAGGCAAATCATATCAAAGTTCAATATAATGTTATGTTTATGTTCAAAACATTTCATGTGTTGGGGACTAAATGGCATGCTGCTTTTTATCTTCAGAATAATATAATAATTTAAATTGAATAATTCATGGTTGTGGTGATATGAAGGTTTGTATCTCACTTGTTGATCGTGTGATATTGTATTCCAGTCACCCTACTGGCTCGTAAAATACATTATCATACATACAATACATACATCTCGTGGCTTGTGCTATTTCGCATCACACTCGAGGCTCCGCCTCTCGTGTGATACGTCATCACACAAGCCACTCGAGTGATACAAACTCTTGGAACAATTGAATAGCATAATATTCTGTATATATTTCCTTTGTACCAGATCTGATGCTAGTGGAGCTGTAGTCACTCAATGAGCTGGGATACGATGTGTTACTGGAGTGGGAACCAGTAAGACTTGAGGCATTGTTGGACCGGGAACCTGAAGAGCGGCTTGTGTTGTGGCTTCCTGTGTGACTTGACACGCTCGAGGAAGATCTAGATAGCTGTGGCTTCAGAAAACCACCTGCAACCATTTTGATAAAAAAGCACAGGTAAGTTGAATTGGGGACGTTCATAAGAAGGCTGTCATATATTTATTTCTAGCATAGTGCTATGAACCACAACAAACAAATCCAATCCAATAGGTTCATTTACATCATTGTCATCAGCTCTAAATACAATCTTTCATTTTTGTGTTAATTAATATAATAAGAGCAAAAATACTAGTTAATTTTAGTTGAACAATGCATTATTTTATTTAACAAATAAATCAATCAAATAAACCAATATTTTTTAATAAAAAGGTTTAACACCAAGAAAAACAATATTAATTATTAAAATTTTCCAGGATAAAGTAAGTAACTGTACAAGATTGACCTGAGCTCTGTGGCCGAGAGGGGACAGGTGCCTGACTGGCCCTGGACCGAGGCTGACTAACTGATGAGGCTGCAGGGACTGTGGGTCCTACAGTTTCCGGCTGCGGAGGGTCATGACGAATTGCCTTAAAATTGTATTAAGGTAAACAACAAGCATTAAAGAACTATTGCCACAACACACAACAAAATTGTCAAAAACTTAGGAAACTTACTTTCTTTCTCCAGAAAACATAAAACTGCCAGTGTCCAACTCTGACTTTTTTTTAAAGAATAACTCAAAAGTACCTTTTCTAATTAACTAAGAATTTTTAAAACTCTGAAGTATTGTGTGACAAAAGAAAACCATATGGTGCAGTGTTTTAAAAATAAATAGATTTTCCTCAGATGAATTTTGTATAAAAAGATGTGATCTAGTCGAATTCCAAACAAAAGTTGACCCCCCCCCCAAAAAATAAAAATCAAATTCTGAGGGTTCCTGGACTCATTATAAAAATTAAGTGAATGTACAAAGAAACATCAAAAAACTTACCTCACCCACACATCCCCACCAGGCCTGACTTACCTCCCACCCTCCCAACAGACAATACATATTAGAGGCCTCGCTACTACCTCCCCCCCCCCCCCCAACACACACAGACAACACACCTGTGAGGCCTGCATTTCCAGGTCCTCCAAATCTCCAAGGTCAGCCTGTGTAAATTCCATGCTGTCATCCCAGAGGCCTTCATCTTCTTTTCCCTCACCTGTGCGTGGCTTCTTTAGTGGGGGCTCTGTGACAACAATAACATGCTTCATTATAAGGTCCATTGGGGAAACATCAGTTCTGCATATATTTATCAACAGCAATTAGCAGTGGCAAATTAATGCCATTGTCTCAAGACATGTCTTTATCCTCGTTTGTGCCCTATTGCTGATATTACAACTTCCTATGTATAAGTAAAATGGAAATTAGGCAATGTAGCATAAGTTCTGGTAACATTTATTTTCAGCTACATTGATGTTTTGAGTGTTGTTGTTTTGCAAATTCAAGATTTTTTTTTCCTTTTTTAGTTTTTCTAATAATATACTTCTTTCTGAACCAATCATCCTTGTACCATTGGAAGAAAATTTCCAATTTAAAGAAACCATAAAAATTATAACCTGTAAAAAAAAAATTCCTTACATTAACATATCTTGTTCTGAATAAGAGAACCCATGATACCATCCATAAACCAGTGTCTCTAAAATCTGTAATCTTTAATAATGTTGTCAATGAGAACAAAAATGTCTTTGAAGTGAATGCAGAATTGGGGGCAATTTCAAGCTGTTAATAAGCAACCTAAACATGATTTGACTGATGATAAAAACTGCTGTACCTGAACAATTAAAGCATCTTTAATAGAGCATGAACTAATACCGGTAAGTATACTTGCAGAAATTTCAAGTAGGCTAAAAAGGATAATTTAATGAATTGTAAAATCATGCAAACACGTCTGCAGGGTTTTGTGAAATTGGAAATGGTCTTTAAATTTATAGTTTAACAGTAAGTATTGTTCTTGGTTGTGGTTGTGCACGTTAAAGTTGAAAGAAAACAATCAGTTGCCTGCTTCATTAACCTGTCACATGGGTATGATTTTCATGAGGTTGGAGGATATTGGACAATCTTGAATGAGAAATGGTCATTGTGTTGACTGGTTATGGTAAAATCAACTTCATCTTAGCCTGGCATAGATGGTAATAGTTGATGGACAGATAGGATCATTAACATATCCCTCCCATGGGCCAGAGGAATTAAGAAAAATGTTATGTAAACAATGAAGACAAACTGCTGTGATACATAGTGTTTTTTTGCAGCCGTTTATTTATTGTTTATAGCTGTAGTCGAATAAAGGCTATACATCCTAGCAGAAAATTGCTTTAAATTCATTAAGTTTCCCCCAGCATTATAAATTAACTTAAAGGAATAACCATATTTTATACATAAATTCATGTCTGACTGTCTGCAAAGAATCCTATTTCAAAACAACAATTGGAATATACAGACTCTACAGGCCAGGCGTACACTGGCATGAAATGGCAATATCTTTAATGAATGAGCTATTTGTGCAACTCAATGTACATTTTGAAGTTTATTTAAAATACATCATTTTAATGGTGTTTAAGTTAAGGCCTCGTTCACTTAATGGAATTTCAATTAAAGATTGAAGAACTAATGTAGGACTTAAATAGAAACCATTAACGTACCTCCTGAGCTTGGTTTTCTGTAATTACCAGCCATGTTTGTTTTTACTCCAAATGGTCCTACTACTTCAGTGTCCAGAGAATATTTTCCTTTCCTCCAGCCAAGACAAGTTAACACTGACTTTGCGGCCATTCAATCCTAACCTTCTCTGTATGCTGACCATTTAATACTCATGCATTTTTCTGAAAAAGACAAAATATTTATTAAAACTGGAAGTAAGCAGCAATCACATAACAAGATCAGACGTGCAAAACATTACTAAAGAGTACTTAAATCTACATTCTCTAGACAATAAACATATGGAAATTTTTTTTAATGCTTATACTGATGCAAATATAGATTTGTATGTATGTCAATCAATGTCTAAAAAAAAATGTAAAGTTAACAAGGGCTGTTTGTAAAACATGCATGCCCCCCCATATGGGCTGTCCGTTGTACTGGCAGCCATTGTGTGAATACGACTTTTGTCACTGTGACCTTGACCTTTGACCTAGTGACCTGAAAATCTATAGGGGTCATCTGCAAGTCACGATCAATGTACCTATGAAGTGTCATGATCCTAGGCAAAAGCGTTCTTGAGTTATCATCCGAAAATCATTTTACTATTTCGGGTCACCGTGACCTCGACCTATGATCTTGTGACCTCAAAATCAATAGGGGTCATCTGCGAGTCATGATCAATCTACCCATGAAGTTTCATGATCCTAGGCGTATGCGTTCTTGAGTTATCATCCGGAAACCATTTTACTATTTCGGGTCACAGTGACCTTGACCTTTGACCTAGTGACCTTAAAATCAATAGGGTCATCTGCAAGTCATGATCAATGTACCTATGAAGTTTCATGATCCTAGGCCCAAGCGTTCTTTAATTATCGTCTGACAACCACCTGGTGGACGGACGGACCGACCGACCTACCAACCGACCGACCGACCGACATGAGCAAAGCAATATACCCCCTCTTCTTCGAAGGGGGGCATAATAAAAGACTGGCAAAAAGTTGTAAACAAGAGGGCCAAGATGGCCCTATTTCGCTCACCTGAGAAGAGTCGGTTCATTCAATCTTTACCAAACGTCAAACTTGACCTAGATATTGTCCAGACAAACATCTGGTCAAGTTTCATCATTATTGAACCAAAACTCTGGCATATGGAGTGTTTTTGTTTTTGTAAGATTTGACCTGGTGACCTATATTTTAAGGTGACCCCCCCCCCTTACCAAACATCAAACTTTGCTTACAAAAATAACAAGGGCTGTTTGTAAAACATGCATGCCCCTTAAATGGGCTGTCCGTTGTAGTGGCAGCCATTGTGTGATACATTTTTTGTCACTGTGACCTTGACCTTTGACCTAGTGACCTGAAAATCAATAGGGGTCATCTGTGAGTCACGATCAATGTATCTATGAAGTGTCATGATCCTAGGCAAAAGCGTTCTTGAGTTATCATCCGAAAATCATTTTACTATTTCGGGTCACCGTGACCTTGACCTTTGACCTTGTGACCTCAAAATCAATAGGAATCTTCTGCGAGTCATGATCAATCTACCTGTGAAGTTTCATGATCCTAGGCATATGCGTTCTTGAGTTATCATCCGGAAACCATTTTACTATTTCGGGTCACCGCGACCTTGACCTTTGACCTAGTGACCTCAAAATCAATAGGGGTCATCTGCGAGTCATGATCAATCTACCCATAAAGTTTCATGATCCTAGGCGTATGCGTTCTTGAGTTATCATTCAAAACCATTTTACTATTTCGGGTCACCGTGACCTTGACCTTTGACCTAGTGACCTCAAAATCAATAGGGGTCATCTGCGAATCATGATCAATGTACCTATGGTGTTTCATGATCCTAGGTCCAAGCGTTCTTGAGTTATCGTCTGACAACCACCTGGTGGACGGTACGACAGACCGACATACCGACAGACCGACATGAGCAAAGCAATATACCCCCTCTTCTTCGAAGGGGGGCATAAATATTATGACCAAGATTCATAAAATCTGAAACAAAATTGTGACCTCTAGAGTGTTTACAAGGATTTTGTATAATATAATGAAAATTTGGACAATCTAAGTAAGGGCAATAATTATGGCATTAATTATGTGATATATATAAAACCAATCTTTGCACCAAGTTTCATGATGATTGGGCAAAAAATGTGAATTCTAGAGTGTTCACAAGCTTTTTATACTATATAAATATAGGAAAACTGCCCCCCCCCCCCCCCTGGCAGCCATGTTATTCAACTGACCTGAACCATTTTCGAACTCAACTCTCATATCAAGGAAATAAATGTTCTGACCAAATTTCATGAAAATTGGGCCAAAAATGTGACTTCTAGAGTGTTCACATGTTTTCACTATATACATATAGAGAAAAATGCCCGCCCACTGGTGGCCATGTTTTTTCACTGAACTGGACCATTTTCGAACTCGTCCGAGATATCAATAAAACCAATGTTTTGACCAACTTTCATGATGATTGGGCAAACATTGTGACTTCTAGAGTGTTAACAAGGTTTCTATATAGCCAAATAAAAAAAACACTGCCCCCCCCCCCCCGGCAGCCATGTTTTTCAACTGACCGGAACCATTTTCAAACTCAACTCTCATATCAAGGAAACAACTGTTCTGACCAAATTTCATGAAAATTGGGCAAAAAATGTGACTTCTAGAGTGTTCACATGTTATCACTATATACATACAGAGAAAAATGCCCCGCCAACTGGCGGCCATGTTTTTTCACCGATCTGGACCATTTTCAAACTCATCAATAAAACCAATGTTTTGACTAATTTTCATGATGATTGGGCAAAAATTGTGACTTCTAGAGTGTTTACAAGGTTTCTCTATAGCCAAATAAGGAAAACTGCCCCCCCCCCCGGCAGCCATGTTTTTTAACTGACCGGAACCATTTTTGAACTCAACTCTCATATCAAGGAAACAAATGTTCTGACCAAATTTTATGCTAATCGGGCCAAAAATGTGACTTCTAGAGTGTTCACATTCTCACTAAATACATATAGAGAAAAATGCCCCGCCCACTGGCGGCCATGTTTTTTTCACCGATCTGGACCATTTTCAAACTCGTCCGTGATATCAATAAAACTAATGTTTTTACCAACTTTCATGATGATTGGGCAAAAATTGTGTTTTCTAGAGTGTTAACAAGGTTTCTCTATAGCCAAATAAGGAAAACTGCCCCGCCCACTGGCGGCCATGTTTTTCAACGGACCGGAACCTCTTTTGAACTCGACCAACATATCATTAAGGCAAATATTTTGACAAAGTTACATTAAGATTGGGCACTAAATGTGACTTCTACAGTGTTTTCAAGGTTTTTCTTTTTTTGACCTAGTGACCTAGTTTTTGACCCAGCATGACCCAGTTTCGAACTTGATCGAGATATCATTGGGACAGATCTTCTGACCAAGTTTCATGAAGATCAGACATGAAATGTGGCCTCTAAAGTGTTTACAAACCAAATGTGGACGATGGACGGACGGAAGACGGTCAAAGACTGGTCACAAAAGCTCACCTGAGCAATCAGGTGAGCTAAAACATACACACAAATTTTCTTGACCAGTGCATTATGATTGCTCAGAGTAAGTTAGAGCAAGACACTGCAATTCTAAACACTATCAACAAACTTGTTTAAAAAGACATGCTTTTTTTTGCATATACCAATATCAAGTTTATTGTGATATTAATAAATACGCATCTGTTTTGATGTTTGAACAAAATGCATAATGTGCTTTTTTTGCATTACCACAAATGGTTGTCAAATAAGTGTTGTGTCTGTAAATGATATAGCACCTATTATCATATGAAGAAAAACATGCCCACAATTATCTGGTTTATATTATGATGTCATGCACCATGGGAAAAATTGTATGCATTAATGCATAGCAAATAAACAACTCATATCCCTTATTCTCATAGTATTGGCCCTCCTCATAGTAATGTGACTTTTTTACAACTCATATCCCTTATTCTCATAGTATTGGCCCTCCTCATAGTAATGTGACTTTCACGAAAAACCCTGAAGAAGTGCTGGAAAGTAAATGTTTTTTCATTTTTATAAGATTTAATTTATTTGATGATATATCCATGACTATTACGACAATCATTCTCATGTGTGTTCATTGTAAAGTAGGTCATGTTTATTCCAAGTTTGTGTTATGATTTTTAAATTACGTAACACGCAATTATGTTAGTTTGTTTACGGATTCAGGGCTATAGATAACAAGCGTATTTGCGTTATTACTCAATTAAATTAACCAAAAGCGAAATTAAATTCAAAATAAAGCGTATTTTTTAGACTGGTTATTTTCCGTACAAAAATGTACTGGATAGTTTATATGCCGTCCTATGAAGAAAAGAAGGCAGTCTTTCCAGCAGTTATCAATCTTTAGGGTACACTGTAACTCGAATATAGTGCGGTCCGTTATAATGCTGTGTCCAATATAACGCAGGGGGTGCTTGGATCCCGTTTTTCTCCAACCTTCCATTTCTGATTCAAATCCGTGTTATGCAACTTTATGTATTTACAGAAAGTTCAAAGAA
Source organism: Dreissena polymorpha (assembly GCF_020536995.1). Classification (NCBI taxonomy): domain Eukaryota; kingdom Metazoa; phylum Mollusca; class Bivalvia; order Myida; family Dreissenidae; genus Dreissena; species Dreissena polymorpha. Next base: position 50,423,031 of record NC_068355.1, on the reverse strand, counting down.
GGCAGCGATCACAGCTTGCTTTATCCATCCGTTTAACTGGTTTTAATTGATTAGAAGTTAAACGACCCTCGACTGCTAATTGCTGTTAATCTGTTGTGTAATGTCAGTAAAGTGTGAAAACTCGCGAGTCAGTGTTTATAACATGTATTCCCTATCAGAGCTGGTTCGGTGCGCTAATTTCAATAAGGTAAGAGCAAGCAGAATAATTATCAAATATAAGTTATTCAAAACGATTACCTGTGTATGTTTTGTATTTATCGTGTATCGTATTTCATTATATAAACTATGGCTGTGTGTGTTATCGTTTATTATATGCTAAAACTGCTTGATTAATAATAAGATCTTTGTGTATGTTTAATGTTTTAGTACGTATACAAAAAATAAATTAAATAATCCTGACGATTTCTTTATGTGCTAACACAGTGCAGTTGTAAACAGAGATTCACTTAAATTTCTGCCCGTTATCAGTCCACGGAAAGCACGTTTTTTACATGCTGCGTATGATGCAATAAAACATTTCTGTGTTCATGTATAGTATTGCATTCAATCTAAATTTAAATTCGCTCGTCCAATCAAAGCTGTGTCCCATAATGCACTGTACTATTTTTCTGAAAAATGGCGTAGGCATATGGATATGTTTATGAAATTCGTAAACATATTTCTCGTCATAAATGTTTAAGATTATTTTTTCGTAAGTGATGTTGTAATTATATTGGATTATCAGATAAATGTGCACATAAGAAAAGCGGTATGTACTGTATACTGTTTTCGTTCGATTTGGTTTATATGCATGTATTTGCGGATGACAACACAGCATGACAATACACAGGACCTATATTATAGGCTATACTATACCTGTTTTTACAGCCCCCTTAAATAAATAAGCTCAAAACTTATAACGCGGTCAGTTTATAACGCTGTTGCGTGGCTTGGAACCCGTCATCCGTGTTATATTAGAGTTACAGTGTATTATTGTAATTATTCATAGACCCGTCCGATTTCAACTTTCATTTTCAAGGAATTCAACTCAAAATGACCCCAAAACAAGTTGCATCGCTTTGAACAGCCATAACTTCATCAATTGCACAGCGATTTTCACGAACTCGATCTTATTCAACGCAAAAATGAATTAACTTTGATTAGAAATTCATAGTTTGTTGTTATGTTCAGGTACCAGTTTGAATGAATAATATAGTAACCTTAGTAGAATTTTACTATATTATAAATATCATTCCTTAAATTACCCAATTGAGTTCAAAGTGAAAACCCAAAGTTAGTTCAAAAGAAGGGGGTAACAATTTTTGCTAAAACTTTATTGAATTTACAAAAACACTATTTTTGTCAAAAACAGGGGTTGATTACCAAATATACCCCAAGTGTTATCTATAGCCCTGGGATTAATAGTAGCTTTATCATATGTTATATATGCCTGCTTAATTTTTTAATTAAATCATACATGCCAGACGTCCCGATCTTGGCTGGACAGTCCTGCTTTTGGGGTGTTTGTCCCGATGTGACACTTTTTGTCCCGACATTCGTACAAAACAAGATACGCTCCATAAGTTCACAATAACATTCCCTATTCAAGCTCCGTCTGGCTTTAATTACCATTGCTAATCCCTTTATTGCCCCCTATTAACAAACCATATCTACTAGTCGAGTGATCCAGTGTTGTTTTTGACACCTTATCAGCGATATATCGGCAAATTATTGATTTTATCGGGCATTCACAACAGGGTATTTTTATGATCAGGGTAGTTAATTGCTAGTGATAGATGCATCGTAGTGCATTACGCAGATTGCTTTTGTATTTCAAGGCCCAAATCAAGTCCAAAGATACTATTATTACGCGCTATTCAGTGTATTATATGTCAAACAAATTGAGCGCTGACCGATACCAGAGACATAAATTTACTTTCGTTTTTGACTGATTTTCAGAAAATAATGTGTACACATTGCATCAATCTTAATTTAGAGTTAATGGATGATTGGTTGAATAAAAACAGTGCTCCATGTGCGCACATCCCGTTAATCGTTGCCTTAGTTCCAAATGGATTCATCCGCATAGTAAACATGTTTGTTTACTTCCGAAAAATGGAGAACGTCCAGGTTTTTTTTTTGGCCCTGATTTAATAGCCGAAATTTGGCTATATTCCCAATCGCAAAAAGCATACTTTTTTCCCAAAATTTGCTGAAAAAAGTCCCAATTGGGGAAAACAAACGCTTATGACATCGGCTTATTCGCTTTTTAACAAATCGTAGTCCGATCGGGTCTCGTACAGGTTTTAGACTATACCTCAATTTGGATAATGTCGGCATTATTCCTGTGCACGATATTCTCTGTGTTGTTCAGTAGCTTATTATATTTGCGATGAAATTCAAGCGTTTTGTGATTCGGCTGAATGGAAAACAAAGATATCACGCAATTCGCAATATAATGTGAAAAATATTCCGAAGCAAAAAACTGGCGGCAAAACAAAACTGTCAAGCGTCATTAAAAAAAAAACATTGTCAAGTACAAGCCTTCCCATTGAAACTCCTTCCATTTTTAATGATTGTAATTTAATAACAAGTGACTCTTTTGCATCGCCATTGTTGATTTCCGAAAGCAAAGTGCTGACTGATATTCAACATGTTTATAGCAGTAGTTCTTCAGAAGAAGATGAAGCGCCTCCTAATAAAATGGTGCCTAATGTGACTGAAGACTTTGTGTGAGCTTATTATGTGTAAAACTGTTGATCATGATGGTGTTTGTGCTTAAAGATGCTGAACTCATTCATGTTGTTTTAAATCCCAATTTATTTTCCCAATTTCTTGAAAATGCCAATAAAATTCCCAATTTCAAAGCCATGGGCTATCTTCCAAAAAAGCTGAAAAAACCCTGACGTCTGTGTTCATGCAATTCTAAACACATTTATCGTCAATATTTGCCAGAAATTATGAGGTTTTGTAAGTATTTAGCTGATTACTGACTTCAGTAAAGATGGCATGATTGATCGTTTTAGGTGTCCTGCTTTTTGGTAAAATGTCCCGACATTTTTAATGGACTGTCCCGATTTGGACCCTAAAATTTCTGGCATGTATGAATAAAATTTAAAAAGATACTATTTTTGGAAGAAGCATAGTATCACACCTTAGCAACCAATCAGAAGGGCCCGCCGATATTATGAGAATCATTGTACATGATACAGATTACTACAGGGAGCTAAGTATAGCCAGTAATTTGTCAAAACAATGCTAAATTAAATGCAGTTGTTCATTGTTATGTCATAGCATGCAAATTTAACAATAGATAGACATATAACACATGCATGCTTTTGTATTTATTCCCTTCCAAAATGCGTATGTAATCATTAAGATGGCCGGCACCATGGATCAGACATACTATTTATTAATGCCAATGTGCAAAAAGAATTGAGATAGGTATAACCAAACTTAAACTTGCATATCCATTTTGTTGCTTAAATCACTGGTGTCTATTCTATTGAGGTATGACTACAGTGCTCGAGTAAATAAATAACAAAACCAAAATGTCCGAACCAAAGTATCCGAAATTATATCAATTACTCATGTAATTGAAATTAGCATTCTAAAAGCTGTATACCACTATTGGATGTCTTTTAAATATTTTAAGTGTAATGCATGTATTTAACAACAGCTCACATACACAGTTGTCAGCTCACACAAATAGAAAACGCAAAGAAACGTCAAAAAATGTTTGGATCTGCCGCGGTGCGTCTGTTGTAAAGTCACTTTGTTGTTGAAATCGCAATTCCATAATAACTTTACAGTAGTTAACATAATTCTGTCACGTAAGTTGGTTTAACGAACATTGTTGGATAAACGATTTATGGAATAAACAAATAATTAATAGTTTATCTCATCTTGTCTCCGATGGTGCATTCTGTGCCCTTTTAACATAGATGACGTTTTATATGAAGGATAAAAAGCACTAAGTTAGTCAGAATTGATGTCTTAAAATCCGAAAAAAAAATCTTTTGGGATAAAAATGAAGTAACAAATTGTAAGCGCTTGTATGAAAATGGTTGAAAATGGTTGATAATGGTTGATTTTATATATCTTGTTGTTTTTGTCCCCTACCGGTTTGCTGCTCTGTCTATCAGTCAGTCTGTCAGTCAGTCACACTTTTCTGGATCCAGTGATAACTTTAAAAGTTCTTAATAATTTTTCATTAAACTTGGAACATGGATAGATGGCAATATGAACATTATGCACGTCATTTCATTTTGTTCCTACGTCAAAAATTCTGGTTGCTATGGCAACAAATAGACTAGAAATACTGATGAAAATGGTGGTTTTCTGGATCCTGCAATAACTTTTAAAGTTCTTAATATTTTGTCATGAAACTTAAAACATGGATAGATGGCAATATGGACATTATGCACGTCATTTCATTTTGTTTCTACGTCATAAATTCTGGTTGCTATGGCAACAACAACAATTCTGACAACGGTGGAATTTCTGACAATGGTGGAGCCTGTAGGGGACTATATTGCTTGGCAATAGTCTTGTTTTCTCATCCATTCAAATTGATGATAGAATTCAAAATAAGATGCAGAGCCACAATTTTTAGCTTTAAGTTGAACCTGGAAAATGGAATACATTTATTGATCTCAGCATTAGCTGTTAAGGTTGAAGGTTTGCAGGCAACAACTAAATGTCTGTTTCTTACGCAATGTTTCAATGAAAACCTTTTGACATACATTTTAGTGATCACCTGTGTCCTAGGTAGACGTTTCTTTTTGTACTTACACTTTGAAAATAAAAAAGTTTAAGGTTTGATTGCAGAAATAAAATCAGGTTAAAGCTAATTAACAACATTGCTCAATATTTCTATTAATTAAAGACATTTTCAGAAATTCAGCATATCAATCCATCAATATTGTTATTGTAAAGATGAACTAGCATTATGTCACAGGTTCTCTGGGTCATTATGATTTTGTACAAAGTTGTTTGTAGTATTAAATTATTTAAGCAAGCTCTCCAGGAACATCTTGACATTTTTTTTATTCAAACCATTTATCCATTCTTTGATACACAATTCATTATATGTAAGCTACAAAATGCTACAAAATGTGTATGCATTATTATTATTATTATTGAATTGATTTAATTGAAATTGTATGCATTTTAATCTTATTGATAAATGTTAACTATGGTACGTTTGCAGCAGTGACCACCATGTTCACATCTGGTTTGGAGCTGCTGCTTGTTACTGTGATGATCGTTCATGTGATCATGTGTCCATATACCAAGGTGGAAGAGTCGTTCAATATGCAGGCCATGCATGACGTCCTCTACCATACCACTAACATATCTCAGGTAGAGCTTCCTAGCTTGGAGTCAACTTCTCAGGTCACCAGGTCATGGGTTCAAGTTCTGAATAGCCAAGGTTATAAGGCATTAACTGGTTACCGGTGCAAAACTTTTATGCCAAATATGTGTTGCAGTACCTTTTTTATATTGATGCTGATATTTTTTCTTTACCCAAACACAAACAGCTTGACTTTAAAAACTCTACATATGTGCTCTGCTGTTTATCTCGTCAATGTCAAGGCTAAGTTCTTATCTGTATTACCTGTGTCCAAAAACTACGTAACCAGGTAAAATAAAAATTACTACTCTAGAGGCCACATTTGTTACTCAATCTTGATGAAACTTGGTGAGAACGTCTATCTTGCCAATATCAAGGCAAAGATTGAATATTGCATGATGATGTGCATACAAAAAACACACCAAAAGAATGATCAAATATTAAAAAATCTTTGATATTATTCTTCAAGTCAAATTCATTAATCAATCTTGATAAAACTTGGTCTGGATGTTTATCTTGACGATATCTAGGTGGCCAAGTTTGAATCTGGGTAGCATGCGTTCAAAACAAGGTCTCCAGTTCAAATCCTAGAAACACCTTGTTACCTCTTCAGAAGCCACATTTATGACTCTATTTCAATACAAATTGTTCAGAATGATTATTATCCCCGGCCATAGGCAGAGGGATATTGATTTGGCGTTGTCAGTCCATCCGTCTTTCCGTCCCAGCCGGCCGGCCAGCACTTTTGTGTCCGAAGACATATCTTGGAAGTGCTTTGTGGGATTTCCTTGAAACTTGGTATGAATATATATATGGATAAGAGGATGATGCACGCCAAATGGCATTGTACACCGGATATTAACAGAGTTATACATCCGAGCAGCATATTCATGCTGTCATAATCTTTGTACCAAAATAAATTAGTATGATCTAATGTCTGTTTAAGTAAGCATTTAATAAATTGGCATTTAATGGCAAGATCATCATTCTCAGCAAGTTCAATTAAGATTTTGTAATAAATGTGGCCTCTAGAATGATAACTTTTTGGTTGACCTAGTAACCTAGTTTTTCAACACATATGACTTAGATTCGAACTCAATTTTGACATTGACATGTTATATATGCCTCTTGTTTGCAGTATGACCACCTGCAGTTCCCAGGGGTGGTACCTCGCACGTTTCTGGGCCCACTGTTTGTGGCAGTTTCATCTAGTCCACTTGTAATGGTCACACAGTTGCTTGGGATGTCCAAATTCACATCTCAATATATTGGTAAGTCTGTTTATGTGGTTCAACAAATAATCAAGCTGACATGGTCAAATGCAAACACTTTGGAGTCAGAACATCAGTTGCCAGTTTGATCATCCGCAAAACCCAAGCATACCAAGTAACTTTAGAATGAGACATCAAATTGTTGTGCAGTACAATAGATGCTTATTTTAAACCTATGTATTTTAGCTAAATTTGATTTAAATCCTATGGCTATCAAGTCAGATTCCTATGCGAAAACACTGCTTGGTGTCTTTGAGAGAGATCAAAAGAGTGTTCCCACAGTGGTGATTGAACCCCTGACCCTGTGGTCGCTTGGCGGACACCATATCCTCTATGCCACAGTGGTGATTGAACCCCTGACCCTGTGGTCGCTTGGCGGACACCATATCCTCTATGCCACAGTGGTGATTGAACCCCTGACCCTGTGGTCGCTTGGCGGACACCATATCCTCTATGCCACAGTGGTGATTGAACCCCTGACCCTGTGGTCGCTTGGCGGACACCATATCCTCTATGCCACAGTGGTGATTGAACCCCTGACCCTGTGGTCGCTTGGCGGACACCATATCCTCTATGCCATGGTGACCTATAAGATGCTTCATACCTTGATCTTAAAGACCGAGAGTCCTCTCCTATGTATAACACTGTCAACCGTTACTCAACCTTTTACCTTTCCTGTACAATTTGATTTGTGATAAATCACAGTCATAAGCAGCTTGGTGCTAAACCAAAAGACTGTATTGAAAAAAAACAGCACAAAGTTATTTCATATTTGATCAAATAATCTTCAGTAAGCAGAACAACTTACCATAATAAAAGCATTATCGTACAATAAGATGGTGGCATTAGTACCATTTCAACTGTCATGTGTGTTTTAATTGATAAACTTGGTGTATTGAAACTTCCACTTTGGGTTTTAACCTTACACACAAAGGTTAATTAAATCATAGTTTTAAACAAACTATATTTCTCTAATGAATTTTCAAAGCCTTTGCATGACAGACTGCATAATTCAGCTGTGTATGAGAAACACTTGGGACATGCTCTGTGAAAAGAGGGTTTAATGCATGTGCAAAAAATGTCAGTCCAAGATTAGCCTGCACATCCACACAGGTTAATCAGGGACGACACTTTCGGCTTTTATGATTTTTTTGTTTAAATTAAGTCTGTTCCAAAATTCCAGTTAAGGGGTAGAGTGATGTCCCTGATTAGCCAGTGTGGACTGCACAGGCTAATCTGGGACAACACTTTACGCACATTCATTAAATGCCATTTTCACAGAGCAAGGCTCATTTATTTTCAGTTCGCTTTGCTCTCGGTAACCTGGTGATGTTGGGACTGTTCATGTTTGCCCAGGCAGTCAGGGATATATTCGGGCGACCTACTGCAAAATTATTCCTCGTTATCACGGCTTCTCAGTTCCACTTCATGTTCTACATGACACGGTCATTGCCAAATACATTTGCTTTGGTTCTGGGTAAATATCAGAATAGTCCGTCTCTTGTAAAGCCAGACTTAGTCCATATACATAAAAAATCGTCCCAGATGAACCTGTGCAGTCCACACAGATTAATTATGGACCACACTTTTATAGAATTTTTTGTTTAAAGAAAATCATTTTTGTAAACACAAATCTTGTCTAGGCAGAAAGTTTTGTACCAGATAAGCCTGTGCCCACTGCATGGGTTAATCTGAGACAGTACTTTAAATACATGCATTAAGCCTGGCTTTCAGAGAAACTGTGAGGTATACATTGCCATTCACTGTTATACATGTAGTAAAATTTGTCCTTTCTGAATTGTTCACTCCTAGATTTCACAAAATCATACCTGCTTATTGCAAAAGATTTATTTTGACTTTGAATAATTACCAATTAGTAATTAGTGTCAGATACTGACTGATGGCTTTTACATGCAGTTTGGTAGGGAATTGAATCGTAAATATCGCTGACACTAGCCAGACATTCAGGAATATAGTGAAAATGAACTTTTAAGAGCAAATATGTTATGAAGGTACATTTCCTTGATTGTAATTTGATCATATATTTTGTTTCAGTTCTGTTTGCACTCAGAGCATGGTTAAGGCAGCGTCATATGTTGTTTATATGGTTGTCTGGTGCAGCCATTTTGATTTTTCGTTCGGAGCTGGCCATATTTCTGGGCATACTTCTACTGATGCATCTTATAAATGGACGTGTATCCATAGTTACAGTTGTCAAGACAATTATACCTGCTGGAATACTTCTTCTTGGTAATAACAATCAGGCTGAGTTGTATTTCTTCCAATCTATTTTACTTGTAACTTTTGTTATAATTATCTTGAAAAGAGTGAGAAAATGAAAAACTAAAATGCAGTAATAAATTTTCAATCTTTAATATCTTTCAATCATTATTGTGTTATAATAGGTCAGCAGTTTTTAGGCCTCTGTAAAATGAAGTGAAATAAATCAAAGCATTTAACGCGGTAAACTGCAGATTGGCACAAATTAAGGTTTAGGTTGTTTGAAAGTATTTAAACATTTTAAAGAATGATGTTTCTGCATGAAGAATGTTTCAAATTCTGGTATTTTTATTAGTGATAAGTTTTTCACACTATTTACTTATTTCACTTTAAAGAAAAAACTTAATTTGACAATGGTTGAATGTATATAAGACAAATTATAATGAATAATACTAATTAAAGTTAAGTTCATCATATGACTGTTACCATGCTGGTTGCCTCTGTGGTCAGTTATCTCCCTTGATGAATGATATTGAATGCAGTTAACATGGGAGCTAACTGTGAATCTATGAAAACAATTTGCACTGACTGCTAAGCATTTCCCCCATATTGTATGTCTTTTATTTTTCAGGGCTCCCAGTGGTTGTAGACTCATACTTCTGGCAGAGGCTTCTGTGGCCTGAAGGCGAGGTGTTGTTTTATAACACTGTTCTCAACAAGAGCTCAAACTGGGGGGTATCCTTTAACATATAGCAAAGCTATATTGTTATAACAGTACAAACATGGTCATTAGCTCAGTCAAAAGCTTATGCAATGCTAATATTTTGAATTGAAGATCCCACTACATATTGATAACAGTAAATATAAGACAATTACTTTTTTGCAGTAATATTTATTAATACCAAAAATCAATATTTTACTGAAAAACAAATAATACTATTTCCTAAACTTGTCTTCTCTAGACTTCACCCTTCCTCTGGTATTTTTACTCAGCCATACCAAGGGCTATGTCATGCAGTATTTTCCTGGTGCCAGTGGGGCTGATTGTTTCTCCCAGACTCACACAGCTGGTTGTGCCAGCTCTAGCCTTCGTATTTCTGTATTCGTTTTTGCCGCACAAGGAGTTGCGATTCATCATCTATGTAATTCCAGTACTCAATGTAGCGGCTGCAGAAGCGTGTCACAGACTGTGAGTACTGGCTTTGATTTTGCTAAAACGTATTCAAACACTATAAAATCATACAGAGTATAGAAAACTTAAACTTGTGCATGATTTAGTAAAAATATATGTGTATAATTTTTGTCAGAGAATTGCAAATTACAAAAGTGTGAAATAGTCCAACCAAACATACAACTATCATTTGTTCCGTTGGAAATGTTCATTTATGTTGTGAAAAATATCTGACCTCATTTCTGTTAATATTCTTGCAAATTATTATAGGCACATTTTGACATACAAAACACAGTATCTTATTTGCAACTAAGATCTATTTACCAGTGTATTGACATATAAATGCCTATTGAATTCCAGGTGGATAAGTGTATTGACACATAACTGCCTACTGTATTTTAGGTAGATCAGTGTATTGGCACATAACTGCCTATTGTATTCCAGGTTGATCAGTGTATTGAGACCTTACTTCTTATTGTATTCCAGGTGGATCAGTGTATTGACACATAAGTGCCTATTGTATTCCAGGTGGATCAGTGTATTGACACATAACTGCCTATTGTTTTCCAGGTGGATCAGTTGTTGACACGTAACTGCCTATTTTACTCTAGACTGATCAGTGTATTGACACATAACTGCCTATTGTATTCCAGGTAGATCAGTGTATTGACACATAAATGCCTTTTAGATTCCAGATGGATCAGTGTATTGACACATAACTGCCTATAGACCAGTTTACGAGTGACGTCACGCACACCTGCAAAGTTTAGACTCCGCCCACTGGTTGGCAAAAAGAGGTGGATTTCATATAAGCGCATATAGAGAAGGTTGACAAAATCATTGCTTTTATTGATAAACACGCACAATATCAAATATAATTTTGCTTATTATGTCTGAGTAAACCTTAGCATGCAAGGAAATTCATGTTTGGAACGATTATATTGTTATTATTATTTGTTTTTACTAACAACAAATTCGGAGTAGAACAAAATCTAAGAGCTCGGTAATCACGAAAATCTCTCTACTTGGCACTTCTATGCGACCATTTTTAGTTAAACAATTCTCAGAAATTAAAAATTATTTCAAAATAAAATAAATTTAATGAACAAAAAGCAATTAAGGATGAAAACAAACAACAAATAGATCAATTTTATGTGCGCAACATAAATACTGATTTGAACCATTATATGTCTTAAAAAACATACCTTGTTACACACTAAATAAATTATTTAAATAAATAAATTAATTAAATAAGTTCTATTTATTAATGTAATTCTTTTATTTAATTGTTCACAACAATTTTGATACTCTGTGTTGCAGCATTTTAACCCGGTGTTTAATTGCACCTTTGTTCATCACAAACCAATTATCTTGTTATGATCAGATACTGTCCACACAAAGAAAACATGGTGTCATAAACCCAGGCACCTATACTTGGGTCCCATGCATAAACCACATGTTGCAGACGAGTGTCTGGTCATTTAACACAATTTATGATACCTCCATGTCATCTCTTGGCATATTAAGCAGTCATTTAAGCCAAATGTTAAAGCCAAAATACTTCACAGTTGCTCCAATACAATATTTCAACATTCAAACAAAAAAACACATTTGTCGGAAATGGATAAACAGGAACGAGTGCATATATATTAGCCAGTTCAATCATAATGCTACAGTGTTTAATAACTATAAATTTAAAATGTTGTGCAATTTTACTGCAACACAACTAAGGTATTTAACGGGTACCAGGCAAATGTAAACTCCGCTATTACGTGTAAAGATCGTACGTTACTTCAGTGTATGAAATACCATCGTGAAAACAAGCAATCACAACATGGTTAAAAATACTTGCGTTAAATAGATTACATATATAGATTTATTTAGCATAAAATGCTAGATTTTAATACTCCTTATCACTGGTAAAGAGATTTTCAATATACATGCAAACACAGTTCAATTTGCATAATATGCAGGGGGGGGTTTCCCGTTTGTATGCTAAAATTTATTAATATTGTCATTAATGTAAACTGAAGGAAAATGTATTAAACGGAAAAGAAAATTACCACAACATTTAAAATTGTAATGTATTCCGCATCTTAGGGCGTAGTTTTATAATTTATTAAATGCACCTCGAACACTTTCGGGTCGGTGATGATAATTAACATCACTTATAATTATAATCAAATTAATATATGTTTTATTATTTTTGAAATATTATTTATTTAAGTCTTACTATCAGAAAGAATAGGGCAAATATATTGTTTTGTTTTGTGGAATTAGTCAGTATTGAGTCTTTCCACCACGTTAAGTCTGATATATCTACTTAGTAATTTTATAAAGAGGAAATTAAATTTATGAATATACATTTATTGGTTCTAAATATGATATATTTGCATTATTTTTAAGAGTTGTAATGTTTATATCGGATTTTTGTATCGATTTATTGACTAAACAAAAGCCCTTTATACATGTTTTACAACCAGTCAGTTGAAAATCCCGAATGTAAACAACAGTCAACTGGTCTATTGTATTCCAGGTGGATCAGTGTATTGACACATAACTGCCTATTGTATTCCATGTGGATCAGTGTATTGACAATAACTGCCTATTGTATTCCAGGTAGATCAGTGAATTGACACATAAGTGCCTATTGTTTCCAAAATGGATCGGTGGATTGACACATAACTGCCTATTGTATTCCAGGTGGATCAGTGTATGGATACATTACTGCCTATTATATTCCAAGTGAATCAGTGTATTGACACATAACTGCCTATTGTATTCAAGGTGGATCAGTGTATTGACACATAAGTGCCTATTGTATTCCAAATGGATCGGTGGATTGACACATAACTGCCTATTGTATTCCAGGTGGATCAGTGTATGGATACATAACTGCCTATTATATTCCAGGTGAATCAGTGTATTGACACATAACTGCCTATGGTATTCAAGGTGGATCAGTGTATTGAAACATAACTGACTACTGTATTCCAGGTGGATCAGTGTATTGACACACAACTGCCTATTGTATTCCAGGTGGATCAGTGTATTGACACATAACTGCCTATTGTATTCCAGGTAGATCAGTTTTTTGACACATAACTGCCTATTGTATTCCAGGTGGATCAGTAAGAGTAAGAGCTACTTGCAGGCCCTACTGGCATTATTGGCCGTCCTCCATATAGCCGGAAATATCACCACAACATCTGTGTTCATGTATACGTCTCATAGCAACTACCCAGGTGGTGTGGCCCTTGCAAGGTTACATGAGTTGGAGCCTTCTGCAAGTGGTAGGCATTAAATAGCACATGGCTCTTCAATTTAATTAATTATGCTGATGCACGAGATAAAGAATATAAGGTAATATTAAGGAATATATAGGAAAGTATATCTACAGTTGTGACGCTAGAAATAGGAAACTGGTAACACACATTTATTTTTTAAATGGATCCAATTGTTGTTAAATATGTTTGTACATTTAATTATGTTGATAAAATGTATTTCTGAAATTATCCAATTATTTGATAAATATGTTTGTTCATTTAAGCATGTTGAAACAATCAGCTGTTTTCCTTGTGCATATGAATGAATAAATAAGTTTACTGATTATCATATGCTAATCTGTTAAACAAATATTTTATCAATGGAAATGTTTGTCTATGAATGGTTGTGAACATCATTTTCAATGTGAATTCAATTAAATAAGAGGATTTATATTTGTATGTATGCTATATCACTCAGTAGTACATTTGTTTCATCTTTAAACATATTCATGTAATTGATTGAATTAATAATTCATCACTTAAAAGTCTATTCTGTATAAAAGTAAACTTTGATTTGTTTTATTTAACCAATATAGTTGAAGTTTAAGTTGTTGCAAGTAAGCCGCCCTGTTTTGCAGATGTGCACGTTCATATTGATGTTGCTGCAGCACAGTCAGGCATCACCAGATTTGGGCAGCTACATGACCACTGGATGTAGGTTCTACAAGGATTTCTACCTTTTGATACACTTATTCTAAGTTTCTGTTGATCTATGTGATATCAGTTTTCACTTTTTTGATAAGATAAACACATTTGTGATACAATTTATGGATTATGTTAACAAGTTACTTGGTTATAAATAAATTTGCTGTGTTGAATGGGCGTCTTGTATTGCAACGGGTAAGGTGCTGTAGTTAAAAGACTAGCGGATGGCAACAAGCATGTTTCTCCAGAATGTTTCTGGAGTATGATTATTGTTAAATTTACTATGATATATTATATGATTAATATGATTAATATGATTAATAATGGTTCACTTATATGTAAGGAAAGAATAATCTTTATTTGTTTTCTTTACACATGACCTAATATTGTGGAAAAAATCCACCATACACTTTCAATCTCTTACTTTGTCAATTAGTTTCTGGATTTGAAGTGTATTATTTAAATGTCTGTATATAAGTATCGCATATAGTTACCGGTATTTATGCTTTTGCATCCTGTGTTTATTATTTTAGATGTTAATATTTCGCTGTTTTTGTATTTATTTATAGAGAGGGAAAGAGCAGATGTACATTTATTTGCACATCAGTTGTATGATTATTCTATTAAATGCATTTTAATATTTTGATTTATAAATTGGAAAACGTTGTAAAACCAGAATCTCAGGAAAATACACACATTTCTTATATGCATTAATAAACCAAATATAACAGTACAAATCATTACTATTGTTCTTCATTCTGTTACAGTTACAATAAAACCGAAGACTTGACACCAGGTGGCAGTGAAATGCAGTCATTCACTCATTTAATAATTGGGGAGCCTGATCACTTAGAGTTTTACCAGAAGACCCACACAATTTTAGACGAAATCCTGGGCTTTGAGCGGCTCCAAATGAAAACAGACGCTGTGCCGTTCTTTTTCTTCCAACACAAAGCCAAGATGTGGATTCTGAAAAGAAATTAAATAATCTGCCATGAGATTATACTTCTATAAGTAATATAACATTACGTGAAATAAATGTTGTAGTTGTTGTGTTTTAGTTCATAAGTGTACATTGCATACAAACAGATTCTGCATGACGTGCATGTTCTTGAATTTGTGTATTTTAGCATTATTCTAAATAACTTCATATCAGATTGATATCATCATTAGCATTGCAACAGCGTTCTTACATTTGTTCTTTAATTTGCCTTCAGGTATTCATCACATCATCATGATTTATCTCGCCTTCATGTCCGCAAATTTGTCAATGATCGCATCAAATTCTTTTTTATTCAACTGTTTCCTTCTCTATACTGAGAAGGGCAAGATCATGGAGACGATCTTGTCCCATCGATGCCCTTAGGTATGAGAGAATGGGCATCAACTTGCTGAAGGAATGTTCGCAACTGGCTATTGCTACTGCATTTGTTTAAAGAATTTGCAGAGCAATGCGCAAATTGGGGAAATACATCACCATACTACACAATTAAAGAAATAAGTTCCAAAGGTGTCGATGGTAAGGCATCGCCTCTCGTAGTAACATTTTACAGGCCCGAATCTCGTTGAACTGTTCTTCGCATTCTATTCATTGTCATAGAAATTTGCTAAATCGAAGCAATTGTTGCGAAGCGTATTGAAATCCTCGCCTGTAACAAAAATACAAGATTGTGAATATCCAGTAAAAATTCAGAGGCTGCATCCTTAAATTCATGGTATGGTCTTGAAAACGTTTTTGAACCCGACCAATTCTTTTTAGAAATACATGAACACGAGGAAATTCAATTTCAGAATATTCGCAATCAACCTGTCTGCATCAGTTCTAGCATCATTTGACTGATTCGTATTTTAGTTTCTCAAGCAATTCCAGTAGTTTCATTAATATTTCAAAGTTTGCTGTAACATCTTCAAATCTCGCTCTCCATATGGTTTCAGATTCCCGCTTAACAGTGATCCTAATATCTTAATTACACGAAATACTTGAGAACTGTGTGTTTAATTGTGGCTAGAATTTGTTGAATTTACACGGGCCCAAAGAATTTCTCACAATCGTCATAGAAAACTAAGAAAAAGCTTCTCCATAAAAAGCACGTCTTTCTCTGTTATTGCTTAGTCTCAGAATGGGTGCCTTGCTGTCGTATTTCCAGAACGAGACTGCTGGTCAGCTCAGAACCTATCGTCATTATCTGGTCACCTGTTCGCTGTATCGCACTGGACTGGTGTATGGCACTACAAATTCTAGCACAACACGAATACAATTAATACTTTTCGGTTGCCCCCTTATGTTGGCGCCCGGGGCAAATTGCCCTCCCTCGCTACGCCTCTATCCCCTCCACAACACAGCTCCTGAACATACTTAAATTGAATAACTTGTCCATCAACTGATAGGGGAAATCCCTAAAATAAATGCCATGCTAGATTGTATTTTAGATTCAACGGAATAGTGCATAAATTCTCTCAGGGTGAACAAACGAATGGCATTAAACGAGGTGGCAAGATGCAAGTTGGCTTATTTTTTTATCCCCCGCCGAGAGATGCAATGATATAGAAATGGTATGCGTCATTGTATGAATGCGTGCGCGTGCCTGTTCGTAACACTCAATTTGGATCCTTCGATAATTCAAAAACTAATTTAGCTCGCTTAATGAAACTCGGCTTTCGGACGGATGGTCATATAAGGTATATTCAGGTTTGTTTCAAGTTTTGTCTGATAAGAATTGCGATTGCTGTGTACATAAATAAGTGAAGGCAAAAATCTGCATCTTTTGCAACTAAAAAACTACTCAATTTAGAATGGTTGAATGGTATAGAAACCATCCTTACCTTTACAGATGTATTTCAGAAAACGGACTATGGGTATATGATTTTGGGGTTTACCGCTTTCTACTATTTCTTGGACAGCCTTGGGAATTTCGTCAGTATACACAAATATTTCAACCACTCAAATTAACCGCAGAATTAATGCGAGGGGCAAACGATGAAAGCACGAACAAGGTCATTTACAAAATAAGAGGACAATCGTTGCTTAAGTATGTTATTGAGACGCATAGACCAAGAAGAAAGCAATTGTTTCTAAATTTGCTTTCTAATGAAATAATCCTTAGCACGTTGTGGATTTCGATAAACCTGCTGCTGAATACTAATTACTTCTGTAATTTGCATGTCATTATATGTATGAGGAAACCGCCTTGTTCATTTGCGCTTTTCCTACACTGTGAAGCCGAGTTTGCAGATAGCACAGACTCACAATTAAGATGCAGAGGAAAGAAATCTTCAGAGCTGTGAAAATATATTTGGGCTAGTTTGAAGATGAACCGTCAAGATTAGCCGATGAGGATGATATAGGATGGAGTTCATGATTATGAATAATTTAAACTCAGACATTTCAGTTTTGTTTATTATTATGCTTGTTTAAAAGATTCCTGTATTATATCGTCATGGTTGCGTAATAAACGCGCAGATCTGTCGTAGATATAAAATAATATGCAAATTATTATGCAGCCCGAGTATTTTATATATAATAAATACACAAATTGTATTTTCTCATACAAAAAGCACACATCGTGCTTAGAATGTCATTGATATTGAAAATAACACATGGGCATTACATTTTTATTAATGTAAATATCCTTTAAGAATAACTAGGGTATGCATTAATATACATTTACAATTGAACAAAAGTACACGTTTAACTAGTTGATGCATAATAAAACATGTCATCAAATGAAAATGCGTTTAATAACTAATTCTATATGTTCTTGTAAACATGAAATTTGAGACCCCATATAGTCGAATTTTTGTCTGACATTCAAACGACATAAAACACACAAAACAGGAAGAGTTTAAGATAATAAGTTTTTTTAAACTTCCTTTATTGTCAAACAAATATGTTTTAGTGTTAGTTCAACCATTTCAGTAAAGGTAGTGCTCACGCAAAATCGCACGATGATGAGGTACATTTCACGATTGAAGCTTAAATAAAATTTGTTTAACACAGACTGAGTATGCTTAATTACATGACAAATATATAGAAACGGAGAAACTTCAATGAACCATGTAAGTAATGTTTTTTTAATATTGTGTATTTACCTCATCCTTTTCGTTCGTGTTCTCTAACATAGTACGTGTTTGTGTAAATTGTTGACATTAACAATTGTGAACTACTGTAACAGCTTATTATGAATAATATCAACGAACATAAATAATTTTCGGGCATTGATACATTTGCGTATTTAAAGAACCAATACTTATTATAGAAGAAGAGACGTGAATGTTTATTTCATATGCACATCAGCTGTTTTTATCTACGTTGATGGAATTAGTAGCAATTTACAACAACAATCAATAAAAGTTATAATAGTACATACAGAGCATTTCTTCCATACTTTTATTACAAAAAGTGTTAAATCTGAATGTTCAATACTGCTCTATGGTGGGCATGTGTTATTTGCCTTAAAATAAATGACCGTCGTGTTGTAACAAGCACTTCTCTCTTGATAATGAATCTGGAAATTCATTTTTCCTTTGTGTGGAAAAGAAAGATAAATAGCACAATTGTAAAGGTATTTTTTTTTGCAAATTATGTACTGTGTATTTCAGAAATGGATACCACAACGTCTTTTCTTTATTCAATGGCAATTTTGATGTTGCTCAGGACTGTTGAATTACTGCCATCAGAATTTCCAAACAAGGAATTTAACGATATGGTCCAGGATAATTCATATACGCTACGTCAAATACCATATAGAAAAACAAACAAGGAAATTAAACGCAGAAGATCAGAGGCAGATATAAAACCAGAACAAATAAACAATACAAACAAATCAACATATTTCGAACACTTCAATCATGAAATGCATTTGCAATCGAAATGTGTTTTGTACAGTTTCCACACAATCTATTCATACATTTCGGCACACTGTTCAAAGTGATCAGAGCAATTTTGCATACCTCAATTTAATACCAGGCAAGGGTGTCGATATAAAAAAAGGAAAGTATATACTTCAACCGAATATTTGGGTGTGGACATTTTGGGGCAAGGAAGGTGCTTTTGAATTCCTACGTTGGCCAACAGAGTTTGGTATTTGGTCGATGGGTCTTCTGTATGAAAGTGTGACATACCATCCCAATACCAATCAGGCTTTCGAGAGTGTCGGGAAATTGTTCAAACCTACGAGTTGGAAACAGAGAGGACGATTTGATTATAAGTAGTGCTTTCATAAATTTAACACAAGAAATGATGTCCATCAACTCAGACAAGTATGGCCCCGCATTTTATTGCTACAAGACAAGGATATATATTGAACCGTATATGGTGTGCAAACACCTTGTGTGTCCCATTGAAGCAGTCACGTATTCATGTTGTAACTTCTTTTACAACAATACAATCAGAGAACGAGTAATGGTATGCCGAGAACAAGTTTTTGATTTTGATGCAATGTGGTGGGTTTGCCCGAGTATTATTTCTTTTGCTCTTTTTGCATACTCGCCGATTCTTGTTATGTTTCTTTTCTACAAAGCGTTTGAGAAAACAATGTGCCGATGTCCTATACCTCAATCTGATTGTCATACACATAGTGAATATCATAACCAACCGTCTTTACATCGAAATGCAATCGACGCTCTACTGATGGAAGGTCATAGTCATGTTACGTTTTTAAACACAATATGCATGCCTTTCACCGCTATAAAATCACTATTAGCAAGATCATGTCTTCGCCAATTTCTTTCCAGATTCATACGTGTTTTAATTCCGCTGTCCACATTTTCTATCATTGGACTTCAAATTTTTCTTGACTACAATTTTTTGCGTGATTTTGTTGGCGCCTGTGTTGTATCGGGCGTTCCGTTAGGCTTTCGATCAATGCTTACTGGTTACGAAGCAAGCAATAACAATTTTCTCCCAATGCTTGGTGGTCCATTCATTGCATCAACTTGTTACTTTGTGATCACAATAATTATTTTGGTAACGCCAAAATCACCTATTTTTTTGCTTGAAACCGGTTTAGAATGGCAAAACCCTTCAGCGGTTGAGTCACCACTTTGTCTGAAACTTCATACTATTGGTCTTTTGGGTACAGTACCTTTAGAAAACACACATCGATATCAGAAAATTTACAGTTACCTTCTTGCTGAGTTTTATATGCTAATGAATACAAAATTCTGGAAGTACGTTGTCACTCTTCAGCAAAATAGATGGGAATCCTTAAGGCACTGTCGACTCTGTATTTTGCTATTTCCAATATATGTTATTTTCTGCGTAGTTGAATTGTTTCTGGTGATTCTGCTTTATGGCGTACCTATTGTGTCGTTTGGTTTCATTGTCATCAAAGGATATTGTAATGCTTTGATAAGAGCTGGCAACCGCATTGGGACACTCGCTAGTATGTGTGCATATGTGTGTTCCATATGTCTAGCAGTGCCCGTGTTCTACTTCCTATTCATGTTTTGCACCATCTTTCTTGACGCAACTTTATTTATATGTCGCGTAACAATTTTCAGTTTTACAGGTATGCTCGTTTTTCCTAAGACAGCCTACGGTTATCTCATCTTCGGATTTACCATATTTTACTATCTGTGGGACAGCCTTGAAAAGTTTTCCTTGATATACAAGAAGCTGTTAAAACAATCAATAGCAGTTGCGTCTTCTCTACAGAGAGCAAATGACGAAGGGCAGAACAAAGTCATTTACAAGATACATGGGCGTAAGTGGGTACGGGAATCGCTATTTGAATATATTATTGAGAAGCACAGACCGAGAAGAAAGCAAGTGTTTCTGACTGTGCTTCACACAGGTATTCTTCTAGGCGTCTTGTGGATTTTAATAAACCTTCTCATAAAAACTGACACGTTCCGAGAGTTGCATGTTATAATGCATGTGGGCACTGCACTATTTATATGTGCATTACCGACACTCTGTAGGCGAGTTTGCTTGCAAAAAGACAGAAGCTCACTAAAAAAGAACGAAATCAAAAGCATTTACAAAACAGTGAAGTTGTATATGGGCTATTTTGAAGATGACCACTCAAGCGGGGCTGAAGAAACAATCAGAAGCGGGGAACGGGAGGTTGTTTAATGTTATGTGTGGATATATTTCATATATACATTTCGTTA
This sequence comes from Dreissena polymorpha, assembly GCF_020536995.1. NCBI lineage: Eukaryota > Metazoa > Mollusca > Bivalvia > Myida > Dreissenidae > Dreissena > Dreissena polymorpha. The sequence continues at coordinate 50,401,950 of NC_068355.1, read as the reverse complement.
CATAAGAAAACAAATCGAATTGATTCAGCAACAGATAAAATATTGTTGTAAAACTTGTTTGACGTGATTAATATCTGATTGCGATCAACCCAAAATACAGACAAAAATAACATACTTTTGTGTTTTCCACTAGGCATCTGAAACGCCATTAAATAGGTGTAATATCTTATGGTCAGTGGTGCTTGAGAACCTTTCCTTAAGCTTATAATGAATCGGTATTTCTTGCTTTATTGTCTTTTACAAGTGCTTTTAATTGGTAGCATCTCTTTGCTGTTTCAAACTGTGAAAATAAAGGTAAAAACATCGATTGATTTATTAATTAACTTACTTCATTGCACAATTTACTTTCATTATGATGTACTTTACTTTTTTCTTTATGTAATTAATATGCGAATGACTATAGTTATACGATTGCGTTTACATGTCATTTTGACTGTATTAATTCACTACCCCAAGGTGCTTACAGTGGAGTATTGAAGTTGGTTGTTCAATTGAGCTAAGTGTTGTGTGTCCTATCACAGTTGTAATTATTGGGAGACTTTCGGCTGAACTTATTTGTCATTAGTGTGGCCGCCTTCTCTGCGTCCATCAGGCAATTTCCTGTACTGCATATCGGATATAAATCTAAAGGCACATTCGCACTCATGATAAGAGAGAATACATACAACAAAATAAATCCTTATATTTGTTATGTTTTATTGGTAGCGTAAACCGTTCAATTTTAACATAATCATGATACTAATGAAAATGCCCATCATTATTCGTACTGTTGCAACCTGTAATGTATACGAACAAACGTAAAGTGCTATGAAGACGCAGTCTCTGGGAACAATGTAAAGTTCATAATCACAACTGTAATAGCAAATCTTGTTAAGTGCCCATACTTAGTTGAAGTATCGCTGTGCAAAGTTTCAATTCACACCTACTTTTTTCTTCAACGTTCAACGGTTGTATGCAATCCTGTGTCAAAAAGGCTTGTGTAAGATAATCGTTATCTCGCAAACACACTAGAAAAGAGCTACAAAAGAAGGAAGTTATAAATTGCTTCAGTGGATCTGTATGTTTTAATCGCAAAGTTCACGATATAAAAATTGAAGGGAAATATAAGACTTAAAAGGAAGTAAAAGAAACATAATTTGATAGTGTTATCTGAAGCCGTTAATGAGAAATACATCTTCGAGAAACTATATTCTAGATACACAGTGAGTACATACATTTTTTCTTTAATGTGTACAAATATCTTAGATTCTATACTTTTATTGTGTTTATGACGGGGGGACTCACACAGGAGGGATGAGAGGCATACCAATGTGGCCCGTTTATATTTATTAAACACTAATTAAATGTTTTATACGAGGCCCATCCAAGGAAACAGATCCTATACATTAGCGTATGCGTTTCTCTTCTCAATTTATTGCATGATAAGCTTTCATAGTAGGCTCCGCCATCTACTTATCGATCTTTTATCATGGTTGTCAATGTTGCAAAATAATGAGGTCATTCTATAATATGATTTATTGCTAATATTGATGAATTAACAATTAAAATGCTTATTCAGAATTCATTATTCACATCGAAAACACGTGAACGTATTAATATAGAAAATGAAACGTGTGACCTTGTCTAAATAAGAAATCTGGCATGCATATAATTAATGTTTCTTTATTTATTTTAAAAGGTACATTTTCAGAATGGAAGAGCATGTCCGATTGTTATTGCTCATGTTGATGACGATGGTTGTCAGGTCACTAAAAGTGCCAGATTTAAGTCATGACGATGCTCAGCCTCACAAACCTACTAACGCCGCTGTGTTCGGCAACTCGGTCGTTGTCAATGATGATACAATTATCCACAACAACAAGAAGCAATTAAAAACAGACATCGTCAACGCGTACGAACATGTGAACCTTGACGATATTAGTCCTCAGTCTCCAAATCTGAACTAGCACTTCTGGAAATGTAAGTGTTAGTTCTGAATCTCTAAAATTGACGGATTCAGACGAATGTGTACTAAACATAATGTCGGACGTAATTAATCAATTCCGACACATCATTTATACGGAAGCCAGTAATTTTGCGTATCTTAATCTGACGGCAACCAGTGATGTCAGTATTCAAAAAGCCAATTATACGATTGGAGAGAACGTGTGGGTGTGGACTTTTTACGGCAAGGAAGGTGCTTTTGAATTCCTACGTTGGCCAACAGAGTTTGGTATTTGGTCGATGGGTCTTCTGTATGAAAGTGTGACATACCACCCGATACCAATCAGGCTTTCTAGAGTGTCGGGAAATTGTTCAAACTTACGAGTTGGAAACAGAGAGGACGATTTGATTATAAGTCGTGCTTTTGTCAATTTAACTGAGGAAATGATGTCCTTGAACTCAGAAAAATACGGCCCTTCATTCTTTTGTTATAGAAAGAGAATAATAATAGATCCATATATGTTGTGTAAACATCTTGTTTGTCCCTTAGAGGCAGTGACATATTCGTGTTGTAATTACTTTTATAATGGAACTCAGAAGAAAAGAGAGATGGTGTGCAGAGAGCAAGTGTTTGATTTTGACGACATGTGGTGGGTTTTTCCAAGTATTATTTCACTTGCCCTTTTTGCATATTCGCCGACACTCTTGATGTTTCTCTTTGACAAAGTTACAGAGACCACACGTTACAAATTTGAAATTCCGTTAACTGTAGATAATGTTCGAGATCATCTACAACATGAACATGTTTCAGACTTTATATTACTAGATGGTCTCCGTCACGTTACCTTCATGAATACTATTTGTACGCCATTTAGACTATGTAACAATGCCTTGGTTGGAACTTACTTACGAAATACTGTCAGTAGACTTAGTCGTATATTAATCCCCATTGGTACATTCTCTATTGTTGCACTACAAATTCTTCTCGACTATTATTACTTAAATGGGTTTGTTCACGAGGCTGTTGACACTGGAGTTCCACTTGGGTTTCGATCAATGCTTACTGGTTTCTCGAGCAGTCAGATAAATTTCCTGCCCAAACTAGGTGGACCATTCATTGCTTCTGGCTGCTACATTGTGGTAACCAGTATCCTATTAGTAATACCCAGATCTCCCATTGAAATTCTAGAACGGGGCGTGAACTGGGGAGATCCGTCCGTTTGTGAAAGGTCACCATTAAGCCTAAAACCGAGTACGATTGGTTTGTTTGGAGCCGTTAGATTGCAAAATACACGACGGTACCACGCGATATATAATCTCCTGCTAGCGCAGCTGTACATGCTTATGAATATTAAGTTCTGGAAGTACAGTGTAGGTCTGCAGATAAACAGGTGGTCAGCTTTGCGCAAATGTCGTGCATGCGTGTTACTGTTGCCGGTATATGTATCGCTTTGTGCTTTTGAATTACTACTTGCCCTTTTGCTGTATGGACTTCCAATCGTGTCCTTTGCCTTCATTATTATTAAAGGATACTGTAAAGAATTGATAAGAGCTGGAAGCAAATCTCGCGAAGATATATGTGCATACATCTGTTCCATGTTTCTAGCCGTGCCCGTTTTCTACTTCCTTTTTATGTTCGGTACCATCTTTCTTGATGCAACGTTATTTGTATGCCGAGTGACAATTTTCAGCTTTACTGGTGTCATCATTTTTCCTAGAACAGCGTACGGTTATCTCATATTCGCGTTTACTATACTTTACTACCTATGTGATAGCTTAGAGAACTTTTCGTTAATATACAAACGAATTCTAAAACAGACGATAGCAGCAGCGGAATCTCTGCAGAGAGCTAACGACGAAGGACAAAATAAGGTCATTTACACGATAAAAGGGCGTAAAGGCGTTCGGGAATCATTATATGAATTTATAATCGAGAAGCACATGCCAAGAAGAAAGCAGGTTTTTTTGACCATTGCTTCAAACCGGATTACTACTTGGGGGCCTGTGGATTTTGATTAACCTTCTTCTAAAAACAGACAATTTTAAAGAACTGCACGTCATAATGCACGTTGGTACTGCATTGTTTATATGTGCTTTGCCGACATTGTGCAAGAGGGTGTGCAGCGATGGCGGCAAAACTGCAAATAAGAAACAACAAAGAGAAATCTTGCACAGTGTTAAAGTATACATGGGATATTTCGAAGGCGAGTCGTCAAGCGAAGCAGAAGAGGAATTGATGAATGGGGAACCTGAATGTGTCTAATCTTAAGCGTGTGTTTCCTAAGAAAAGGTTACATGTTAGCAGCTTGTACATATACGACACTACAAGGTGGTGAATTGTGGTTATACAAAACATTTAATCCCGCGTTTCTTTGTTGGCCTTAGAAGAACTAGTACTTTTTATATTAATAGTAGTGTTTTATTATGTTTCTATGTAAAAATTATCTTGTATTAGTATCAGTATATAGTTTTGTCATTATTGGTTTGTTTAATGTTTGGAATTAGTTTTGAAATCGTGAGATTTTAAATAAATTTTGATACAAATAGTCTTAATATATTTATAATAGATATTCCCATTTGTGTTAATTGATATCGCCGACTTTGGCTACAGGAGTGATTTGCTTTTTGGCGTGAAACGTGCACATGCACCGTATTAATCGTGTGAGAACTGGGTCAATACTCGACAACGTATAAACTAGTAGGATATGTCTCTCAAAATAGCGGAACTTGAAATGTATATGTTGTTCCTAACGCTCATCATTTAAGGATTTCTATCTTCAGAGCATGATTTTGTCTTGCATATCCATTTAAGCTGAGATAGTTTATACAAGTTTTTATTGTATTAATGTTCAAATCTATATATATTTTCCCAAACAACCCAGATATTCATAATTCTCTACAAGTATAGTTACATATTAATCCTAATCTGCAGGGGCGTAGATAATCTCCAAACATTAGGGAGGCGGTCCGGTTTCTGTACTGGGAACATAAAGGGGTTTGGTTGAGAGGGTTGTCCTCTCCCGTGGTTCCGAACAATTACAATTAAAATGGTGCGTATTGGGGGAACTTTCATGTTGATATAAATGCTCGATTTTTGTCTCAATCTCAGTTTGTCATGAAATCAGTTTGTCCAATGCCGCCGACGACGACCCAGAAATCTCAACAGTTATTTTAATCTTTCCAAAAACTCGTGCTAATTAAAACATAAACAAAAGTAAATGTTTATAGGTAAGAACTGTCGCAAATTAAAATTTAATACTAATATACATACCTCATCGTTGTGGAGCCGTGTGAACGAATCAAACCAACTAGATTGGAATGAACGCTGTTCTGGCTTTTTCTTCCCGAATGTACGCTTAAGAAAAGCAAAATTTCGAGGCTGATAAGAATACTCATTTTGAATATTAAACAATCACATATATGATATTGTTTCAATGATTTCTAATCAGGTAGATTATTTCAACAAAATAGATGATATAATGTCCTGGAAGAATCATCGCGTACAAGCATAATAATGACTGAATCAAACGAGGAAATACATTTTATTTGTAAATTTAGTACACACTTAAAGCCGAATGTGGAAACAGATCTTATCAGAACTATTCATATTGATATTTCACAATTTGAAAATATGCATACTAAAATGCACAACAACCGAATTGTATACATTAGCAAATAGGTAAATATTGCCAAATATGCTAAGATATCAAACAAAGTTTATACATTAAATATTAAGTATACATCGTTACATGTTGGGTTGTATTAAGCTACCCATAAAATCACTGAAATATGTTTTCCACGATAAATTTTTAACTTTCAAGTAGAATGACGTCCATCAAAAGCGGCCACAAATCCCTATACTTATCCTATAATCCAAGGTGTAATGTAAACAAACATATCAAATCGCAAATCATAGCTCTTATACATGCTAATTGTGAAGTACAGCTTATATAATTATGTATTTTATTCGTTTAGTTTCAGTTACAATAAAATCGAAAACTTGACACCATGCTGCCGTGAAATGCAGTCAAACTGATTCACTCATTTAATAATCAGCTTGCCAGATTACTTGGCATTTGACCAAAAAAAAACGCACAAGCAAAAACGATATATTGGCGTCATATTGGTCACATGTATGGTCTGTATGTGGGATGTATGTAGGTCTCATATGGGCTGCATATTGGTCATAATACGGTCACATGTAGGCTGCACATATACATTTTATGTTGGGATATCCCAAATACTGCTTAGAAAAAGATTGTTTGCAAGACGCCAAACTTTATTTGAAAAATATTAGATGAAACTTGGATTACTACATTTTGTCAAGGTTTAGACATAAAGTAAGTCTGTTTCTCGCCGTCTTGGACTCTTTCGTTTATTCTTGAACTTTAGTGTTCAAATCGTTCTTAGGTTGACAACCCCTTGCTACATTATGTAAATAACCATACTACATGTAAATAAACGTATATTAACTCAGTGCATTATATGTCTATCTCGTCCTGGAAACATTTTCCAACCTTTTAACACAATTTGAAAACTAACGTCGCGTAAAAACAATGTAAATTTAACACAAAACGGGATTCTTTCAAATAAAACATTCTTTCAACTCTTCTTTACACGCGATACGGTCGTGCATGGATATGACATATTGATCTTGTTAATTCGTCGTGAATTATGGAAAACAACAACATGACGTTATATTGATGCACATTGTTAAAACTTACCAATTGTTTTCTTCGTTATTGGCGAAGTTTCGTTGTTTAAATGTTATGTCAGGGATATTTGTATATCAAAGTGGAACCGATGTGCGTCCAATATGGTGGATGTTAATACTCAAATAATGCATAAGATATTATCATAAACGTTAAAACGCATCATATTTATGAAAATAACCATGATTATTTCTGTTGTTCCAATCAACCATATCAACCATCAAACTTCAAATACAAAGCAGACACAGTCATTACGTAGATCTAAATGTTAAGTTTGCAAAAACTTTTTAAGGATAGCTCGCTACGTGTCCTTTCTTTCTTGTTTACCGCGAATTACCTTATTTACCGAAGACTTTTAATCCGCATTATTCTGTAATATATTCCCCGATACAAAGTGATCGTTGCGTGGGGGGATAAATTGGAATCTCCGTGTGCGTCTGTCCGTCTGTCTGTTTCTTTGTCCGTCTGTTTGTAATGCAATTTTTGTCCGCTGAAGTACTACACATGTCAAGGTGAAACAATGAAACACATAATGTATTGTTTCTTATGATAACTAGTCCAACCATTGGGATTTCGCTGTTCATTTAAACGTTTATGACATAATAACTTAAAAAATCTTTTCCTCTGTAAACACAAGGCCAAAAGGTTCATATTTTGTATGCAACATTGGTATATGGTTCCCTACAAAATGTGTTTAAATCACGCCCCTAGGTCGAAATTGTTCGGGGTCCAATTGTTTTGTTGTTGCAATGTTATACTTATTACTTCATACAGGTATTTTTCAAAACAGTGAAATTGTTTAGTTTCATAAATGATAATTGACTACCCCTAAATCGGGTCGACGGCGTTAGGCTATCTTTGCGTCGCAACCATAAAAAACAACGAGGAAGTTAAAAAAAATTGTGATAATACAAATAAAATAATTTATCAAACAAGGAAATTATACATTTTGTTCAGCAGTGCTGTATATTTCACACGCGCAGATAAGCTGAAGATACATCACTATTTAAAAGGGAAAGAAGGAAGTAAAAGAACATCAATTGATATGCTTGAAATCATCATGAGTTGGTTCACAAGCGAAGACACTCGAACATCGACAAGCACGATATTCAAAAGACGTTTATGTGACATACACCTCAGGGGAGAATAAATTCGAGATATCGAGTGAGTAAAAATAATAATTGCTTAAATATATTCGAACGATAATTTAAATAGTATTACTGAATTGATGCTGTTAACGGTGGGGTCACACGGATGTTCGGAGTAAAATATACGAGGAGCAATATGTAGACTGTATTTATGTCTTCCAATGTCAAAATACTAGTGGTTATAATTATTTATTTTGCTACGGGTTAACAAAAGTGTAAGTATATACATGGCAATACGATTAATATTCATCTACCTTTTGTAGACTTAATAGCATTTAAGTGTGCAATAACACTAGATGTTCAATACCTACACATCATCTAACTCCGTGCAGTGATTTGTCTTGTTAAAAACAGCGCTGGTTTCAACGCAAACGGGAACGAAGTGGTAACCACTGCAAAAAGTATAATACAGAGTGCCCATATTCATTTCGTGTATGTTGCAATACAGAAGAATAATGTATTAATCTTCGTCTTGAAAAACACATAAATGTCACTCATATTTCATACCGTTCAATTTCAGAATGAAAATGTGGTTTTCATTGCTGCTAATTGTGATGACGGCGGAGGTAGGATCACTAAGAGGGCCAGATATAACTCATGACAAGGAACATCCTCACACCACTACTCGAGCCGCGTCGAAGGGCAAATGGTTTTATTCTTCGACTGGCACAACTATCAATAATAAAATGCCGCAATTGAAAACAGCAATTGTCGAAACTAAAGAAATTGTCAACAATGAAGACATTGTTAAATCTCTCCAAAATATCTCCAATAAGAACAACACTTATGTAAGGGAAAGTGGTACTACTAGTTATCAGAAAATGAAAGAATCAGGCGAATGCATATTGGAAATAGAGTCGGACGTAATTAATCAATTCCGACACATCATTTATACAGAAGCCAGTAATTTTGCGTATCTTAATCTGACGGCAACGAGTGATGTCAGTATTCAAAAAGCAAATTATACGATTGGAGAGAATGTATGGGTGTGGACTTTTTACGGCAAGGAAGGTGCTTTTGAATTCCTACGTTGGCCAACAGAGTTTGGTATTTGGTCGATGGGTCTTCTGTATGAAAGTGTGACAGTCCATCCGATACCAATAAGGCTTTCTAGAGTGTCGGGAAATTGTTCAAACTTACGAGTTGGAAACAGAGAGGACGATTTGATTATAAGTCGTGCTTTTATTAATTTGACTGAGGGCATGATGGCATTGAACTCAGAAAAATATGGTCCATCATTCTATTGCTATAGAAAGAGAGTAATAATAGATCCATATATGTTGTGTAAACATCTTGTTTGTCCCTTAGAGGCAGTGACATATTATTGCTGCAATTATTTCTATAATGGTACACAGAAAAAACGAGAGATGGTGTGCAGAGAGCAAGTGTTTGATTTCGACGCCATGTGGTGGGTGTATCCAAGTATATTCTCACTTGCCCTTTTTGCATATTCACCAATACTTTTAATGTTCTTCTTTTACAAAGTTACTAGGAAAAAATCGTACAAATTTCCTATTCCTTCAGCAAATGATGGGAATCTGCAAGGAAAAGACAGTGTTTCCGATTTTATATTAGTAGAAGGTTGCAGTCACACAACCTTTATGAACACAATTTTCACACCAGTTACAGAATGTAAACGTGCATTTGCTGGAACATACTTACGAATTATTGTAAGTCGACTAAGTCGTTTACTCATTCCAGTTGCTACATTCTCTATTGTGGGAATTCAAATTCTTCTTGACTATTATTACTTGAATGGGTTTGTTCACGAGGCTGTTGACACTGGGGTTCCACTTGGCTTTCGATCAATTCTGACAGGTTTCACGAAGAGTAAGAAAAATTTCCTCCCTAAACTAGGTGGTCCGTTTATTGCTTCGGTCTGCTACCTCGTTGTCACTAGTGTCCTGTTAGTAATACCCAGATCTCCTATTGGAATTCTAGAACGGGGCGCAACCTGGGGAGATCTGTCCGTTTGTGAAAAGTCACCGCTAAGCCTTAAACCAAGTACAATTTGTTTGCTAGGCGCGGTCAGATTGCAAAATACGCGACGGTACCACACGATATATAATATTCTTTTAGCTCAAATTTATATGCTAATGAATTTCAAGTTCTGGAAGTACAGTTTAGGCCTGCAGATTAACAGGTGGTCAGCTTTGCGCAAATGTCGTCTGTGTGTGTTACTGCTACCGGTTTACGTATTATTTTGTGCATTAGAGCTTTTATTTGCTCTACTGCTTTACGGAATACCTGTTGTGTCGTTTGCCTTCATTGTCATTAAAGGATACTGTAAAGCACTGATAAGAGCTGGAAATCGATCCGGCGGCGACATATGTGCATACATCTGTTCCATGTGCCTAGCCGTGCCAGTGTTCTACTTCCTCTTTATGTTCGGCACCATCTTTCTAGACGCAACTTTATTTATCTGCCGAGTGACAATTTTCAGCTTTACTGGGGTCATCGTTTTTCCTAAATCTGCGTACGGTTATCTCATATTCGCTTTTACAATTCTTTACTATCTATGGGACAGTCTAGAAAACTTTTCCTTGATATACAAACGAATTCTAAAACAGACGATAGCAGCAGCGGAATCTCTGCAAAGAGCTAACGACGAAGGACTAAAAAAGGTCATTTATAAGATTAAGGGGCGTTTAGGCGTACGGGAATCATTGTATGAATTTGTAATCGAGAGACACAATCCAAGAAGAAAGCAGGTGTTTTTGACCTTGCTTCAGACTGCAATACTACTTGGCGGCTTGTGGATTATAATTAACCTTCTTCTAAAAACAGATAATTTCAGAGAATTAAGTGTCATAATGCACGTGGGTACTGCACTGTTCATCTGTGCATTGCCGAACTTATTCAAGAGGGTGTGCGCCAGAAGAGGCGGCAAAATTGAAAAGCAGAAACAGCACAAAGAAATCTTACGCAACTTGAACATATACATGGGATATTTTCACGACGAGCCCTCAAGTGAAGTAGAAGAGGAGCGACTGTATAGAGAACCCGAATGTGTTTAATTTTAAACGTGTAGCAAGTACGTCCTTTAAAAGGGAACTTGTTCGCAGCAGTGCCAGATTAAGCAACGCGGAGGCCCATGGGCAGTACAACTTTTCGGGCGAACACCCTAGGCTCCTTGTTCTACTAGAACGCCAGTGTCCAGTTGATTTCACGCATCTAAATTAGCCTACCAGTGCCAATGCTGTCAAGGCAGAACTTGTGACAATATCTTTTTATAGGTATAAAATGTCGTTACAATACCGTCATGTCCATACGACACTATATTTTTTTAGATAAAGGAATTTAAGAAAGAAATATCTGTAGTATGTAACAATACAGTTTTAAAAATAATACATCATTGTCACTTGGTAAGACAATGTCAAGCCTTTAATCGGCACTTTTTTACATGGATATTACAAGAATGGCTCTGTCAAGCCATTAGATAAGGCTAAGTAATAAGTTAAAAAAAACAATCTTTCGTCACGGTCTCATGGGACCCCTTCAAATCGCGGGGCCCATAGGCAGTAGCCTACTCTGCGTAATAGGTAATCCCGGAATGGATTGCAGAGTGTTCATGTGGAAATTCAAGGTGGTGGTGTTTTGTGTATAGATAAGGTTAAGACTTATAACACAATTTTGCTTTTCAATTCCTAGCTTATACACACGTGCAACAACTATGTTGGGTGGAAATGTACTTTTCTATGTAAATAGCGTTCACTTTTGAGACCCTTACAGTTTGTTTACCAGTGTCGGTACATTGATTTTCTGTGTATTGTTTATATATGTTTAACGGTTTCTTGAATAAATCATGTTTTCAACGTGTGTTGATAAGAGCCTTAATAACTAATTTATGATCCTTACGAGTGCCTAACATATGTATGTATTAATAAGCATGCCCGACCTTTTAGAATTCAGTGAGTTGCTTTTATAAAGAACTCAATTTTAATTGTCCACCTATCTTTTCTGTTAAGTCGTTAAGACTAGATAGATGAAAAATCAACATAAAATACAGTCTACGGTCACGTCATTCGTTTTGAAAAGTACCCGTACATTATTACACCTAACACTCAATTCATATCGAGACCATCAAGTCAAGCGCATGGTGCGTATCATTGCTGTTGCTGCATCTTGACTTGAGGCAACCCAAAAAGCTTCTTATAGAAATATTGTCGCATTACGTTGAACTTTCAATGAGATTTAAAATACCATATTTGATAAGAAATCCGACATTTTTGTGTATTCATGGCCGGAACGGAACACATCAAAGCAGTCGTGTAAATAATTCAATTCAATTGTGTTTTTCTTATGTAAAAATAACATATATATAAAAACAGCAAGAGATTTTATGAAAATTATGTAAAATAATTATCCAAATGTGTTCCCTTGTGCGCGTATGAATACGGATCTAGTCTATGTTACTCATTATAATCATTCATTGAAGAGATTACTTGAATCATTACACTGTATGTTAGAACCTATCCTAACCACTACCACTATCACTATAATGACACTGCTGTCATCACACCAAATAGATCAGCAAACAAACTCAACAATTGCATTATTGTTGTCAATTTAAGTCAAAACTTGCATTATTGTTGTCAATTTAATACAGAATACAATTCAAAGTTGAAAAACAAATCTTGATAATAAATACATAAAAAATTGTTATGTACAATAAAATCAAATAGCATAACAAAAACAATTCACAATGAGATTTCACAATTTTAAATAAAAATAGATATTTAATATTTTGTAATAACATAATTACATGCATAAGCAACTTAGCAAGTAGGTCAATATTATCAAATATACAAAAAAAAAATAAAAAAAAATTCATACATTAACAAAACCTGTACAAAGACAATGCAATCCACTATTCTTCCGCTTTGATAGTATTTTCACACCAGTGAAACCATATATAAAATGACCACAAAGGCACATTCTACGTTTTATATATGTAGTAGTTATATAGTAAATGAAATTTTAAACTTGATTTAATAAAATCAAAACAAGACATGTAACCATGCAAAGAAACCAAATTTTCAATGTTTTACCAATTCTTTTAGTTGAATTTAATTAAGTTTGCAAGAATGGTCCACATGTAAGCTATGTGAACACAAAATTAAAGCACAATTCATTCATCCAACCTTGTTCTATTTTTAAGCAACAGGATGTCACCCCACTGGTCCCAAATGCATCCCTCACAAGGTCATCCTGTACCTACCTACATACAACTTCAAGCGCAATATCTGCTTTCTTCTTGGAATTGTTGAGTGCAAACCTTTCATCTAATTTAAACCTTTCCCACTCAGATGCAAAGTGAAAATGGCTATGTGCAAACAGCATAAAACCAGAACAGCCTGCGAGTTACTTGCAGTCTGTTCAGGTTTTATGTTGTTTGCTGCTTATCAGTATCTTAGGGTTGGAAATGAAGCTTTTAAAACTGGAATCTAGTAAGAAAGGTCTTTAATTTAATTTTACTTTCTTAGGGACTACAAATGCTTAAAAATACGTATCAAAGTGGTAAGGGGTTAAGCAACATTGACATTTACGTTGACCATAGTGGCCCAAAGTTCATCTATATCTAAGGTCTACAAATCAGCTAGAGATCGGAATGAGTCTTCTAAATTTCAGCTTTATAGTTATGGGCCTTGGTTGGTCACCTCACATTTGGGTGAGTTTTATAGCTCAGACTTATGGGTTAATAGTCAAGCTAATAAAAATACTGAAATCCAATGTCAACAGTATTACTTCTTGGATTGTATTAAGTTGCACACAGAATCAGTTACAAACTGCTTCCAAAAGACAACTACTTAAATTACAAGAATTATGCATTTCAACTTATTTTCAAATATAAAAAATGGTAGATCTTTGATGTAATGATAACAAAATTCAAAATCTTTAACAATCACATCAATTTCAAAGAAGGAGCGACTTATGATGACAAACAACACATTCTTTTCTTATACATGTAATTAGGCAAGAACAAATTTGTTACATACGTAATATGACAATATGTGGAGCAAATGGACGGATAAATAACAATGAACACCAATTTATGCCTAACAATTAAAGACACGTGTGATAAACGATGTGTTCTATTCCCTTATATGCATCTCATTAATAAGTACCAATACTTTAATTTATTTCCTTAAAAAGGATACTTAAACTTCCTACATTCAGAGCAATGAACTAAGTGAAACAAACAAAGACATGGTAGCATACATACTGCAGCCCAAATAAATAACAAGAGGGTCAAAGGCCCTTGTGCACTCATCTGAAATCCAAATAAAATGTATCTTATGGCTCTGATATGTTATGTGATAATTGTGCAATAAATTCGTTCACTTGCCAAGCTTTCATAACATTTTTGTAACAAGCTTTATGATTGGGTAAGAATGTGATTGCTTGTATGTTTACAATGTGTCAATAAATTCACACAAGAAAAACTGCCCCACCCTCCTGCAGTAATGTTTTAACCAACTGGAACCATTTTCATGGTTGACAAAGATATCAATAGGACAACATAATCTCTTTTGATGAAGATTGGGCATAAAATCTGATTTCCAAAGGGACAAAAAGGTCTTTCGAGCTGAAATACTGACCTAGTTATTGACCTCACATTAATGAGTATAGAACTCTGTTGAGATATCATATAGATAAAATTATTTTTAATTGTTCTAACCACTTTCAAGGAGCACAAAGAAAGACCTTCTAAAAAAATTACTATGATGAGATTGAACTGTTTATATTTTTACTTAAGTTATAACATGACTTTGATATAGTCTCTCTGCCATTGCATGAATTTATTCTGTCTTCTGTTGTATTACTAGTTATTGTAATCATCTTCAGCAAAGAGAACCATCAACCTAGTTTTTGACCTCATGAGACTCATTTTCTAACTAGTCATGAATCATTCTGACAAATCTTCTGACTAAGTTTCATAAAGACAAAAAATGTATCCACTAGAGTATTGGCAAAGCAAATGTTGATGACCCACAACAAAAGGAAAACATCAGGTGATCCCAGAAGCTCACCATGAGCATGTTTCACTCAGGTGAGCATGATCACAGCTAAATATGCACATTGGTTTTAGATTGTTTAAATATGTTTTATGACTTAATTTTTAAATATTACCAAAAAGATCAAAACTAATATTTTAAACATTTAACAATTCTTTCTGATTTTCAAATACTACTATCCACATAACAGTAATAGTCTGTTAAATGCTTGAGCAAGTAGGATGCATAGTGATTTTTTTTTTTAATCTTTCCCTTATTTGTGGGAACTGGTTGTCTGTCATAAAAATGGAACTTCAGTAAACAAATCAGAATGCATAGGGAATATAAAACATCCAAAAACTATATTAAGCTTTTGAGATAACAAACTGTAAGAGTGAAAATGGAAAAAGACAGATTATAGTGAAAAGTTCAGTCATCTACATTAACACTTGGATTTTGTTTGGTACCGTATCACACATTCTTGCTTAGTTGTCCATCTTATGCCGACAAAAGGGGCAGTGTCCATTCTGTAGGTACTGTAGCTCAAAGTCATCAGTGTGGAATAGCTGAAACCGCATTGTAATAATCAATAATCTGTGAGACAATAATAAATTCAACAGTCAAATTCTAATTCAACACGAGCAGTCGGAGAGAAATGCCCCCCCCCCCCCAGGGCCTTGACACCCATCACTTAATCCTTTGACGAAATATCAAACGGAAACCAATTTAATAGTTGATGTCACAGTGACCTTGACCTTTGAACTAGTTACACAAATTTCAAAGAGGATCATCTACAGTCCAAGGTGCATGTGAATTATAAAACCAATCCGTCAATTCGTAGCTGAGTTATTGATTGCAAACTAACTGGTCCAATGACAGACAGACCGACATCCAGCAACACAATATACCCTCTCTTCTTCAAAAGAGGGCATAAAAAAACAGCTCAGCGTACCTTCTGACAGCTAGGGCACATTGTGATGCTAACGTCCGGGAGCAGAGATCTGAAATACTGGTGGCGGAGAGGCTTGGGCCACTTCCTTATGTAGACATCTGCACGGGACATAGTCTTCAACACTTTCCTATTCACTATCACAGGACGGAACTGAGTGTCTCCTTGCTGTAATGATCAACAGATACCGTTATTCCCAGAAATATGGTTTATAAGTCAGGGTTACGGTATAGGCAAGTACAGGATTTGTAGTATTTGCAACCAAACACATGATAAATTTTATTTTGTTTGACCTGATGGAATAATTGCTAAATTCCTTATATTATATGCTCCAACTGAGAATGTATGCTGGTACATAAAGTCAATCCACACATTTATGTTGTTTTTTTCATTGCAGGAAGAGAGGCTATCTATACTCAAAACTTACACAAGCTATCTTGTCCAAATATGAGTAAATTTCATCATTTAAATACATTATGTCAAAAGATAATTAATCAACAAATATAATACAAAATAAACAAAGATTAATGAACTCGTAAAAATGTTTTTCGTAAACATGATAACAGGTTTATTCCCTCACTAGTATAACATAGACTCTCCATTAAAACAGCAAAAAAATACTCTTTTCCACTTAGTTCAGTTTATCACTTAACATTCGAGTCAAGAGCAGACACCTCTAAGGGAGCAGCAAGAAGGACTATCAAGAGAAGAGCAAGGAGGGAGATAAGGGCTCTACATCAACTGTCACGCGGTTATTGGAAAAGGGGGATGGAGGGCTACTCACATCAAATGTCATGAGTTTGTTAGAGAAGGGATCCTCCTCTTCCTCCTCCTCTTCTTGCTCATCCCCCAGCCTGAGAGACTGCATATCTGACAGGTGAGTTAAAGACATTTAGACATATAGTTCCTGTGAAAGGAATGTATGGTTCCCATGCAGTTTGCTTGAAGAAATTCTGCTTTTGCAGCTGGTGTAGTGTTTTTATTTCCAGAGTTGTTCAATTAAGAATAAAGAATGACATTTATTCAGAATGATAAAAAGGGCAATGTAATAACAAACAAAGCAACCCATTTAAGTTATAAGTAACTAAACTTAAACAAGTGATTTTGATTTTGTCAATTCTTGAATTTTGGAAATGGCTTTATTAGCATTTGTATTGTATTAAGGAGAAGAGTAATTCATGAGAAGCATGTAGCTTTTGAAAATACCACTGTGTTTTGTTTGAAGACCAGTAGCCTGAAATTTGTCATCATAAAATGTTAAATGTTAAGAAATCTTACAAATTGTTAATAAAGGACTTATGGTCTGAGCTATATTGGAAAGTTCCCTAATGGCTACCTTAAATGACACTTTGTTAGACGCTGTTTTCAAGTTAAAAAGCATGAAACAAATGAGAACTGAGCTACACATTTGATCATTAACACCTCAAGCGATGATAACTGCCTTAATTTCCATGCCAAAAGGATACTGCCTGTGCGAGACTCCTGCCATTTCTTCTCCTCGTTTTTAGGTTTCGGCACAGAAAGGTCCAGTATCGTTATTGCCTCCTCATCTGATATGCCGTCCTCAATGACAAACTCCACCAAAGGCAGCACCTCTGTAGTGACATCAAACTCATTAAGTCAATGATATCAGATCATAAGGAAAAAAATTAAAATAAAAATCATATTATATGATGGGCAATATGGGGAAACTAAGGATGATAAAACAGAATCGTGAAACTCAAACTTCATCTGCTCAAGCTAACTGTAATGAAACGTCCTTTATAAATGGCAAGTTACTGATTGCCAAAACAAAACATCACAATACAAAACACATGACAAGCATAAAACATTAATTATGAAATCCTGACACAATACAATAACTAATTGAAGAAAAAGATTGCTATTAAAGATGCCCAATTATAATAGTTAACAATATATCACATATGATATCAATTGTAATATAGAACAAAGCAATAAATATTTGGAACACATGCCACTTTTTTATTTGCTATCAAAGCTTCATTCATAGAGTCGTGTTCTGAGAAAACTGGGCATAATGCACGTGCGTAAACTGTCGTCCCAGATTAGCCTGTGCAGTCCGCAGGGACAACACTTTCCACTTTTATGACATTTTTCGTTTAAATGAAGTTTCTTCTTAGCAAAAATCCAATTTAGGAGGAAAGTGTCGCTCCTGATAAGCCTGTGTGGACTGCACAGGCTAATCTGGGATGACACTTTACGCACATGCATTATGCCCAGTTTTCTCAGAACACCACTCAATATGTTGAATGCTTGGCCTTATGTTAGGGTGGATATTCACACATACCGAATGACACGAAGGAATGCACAAAAGGCTGACTGCAGTTCACACATTTACTGCCCCCTGGATTCAGAAGTGGGTTGGTAGTAGAGCATCTGTAGCACATCGGTAACAGCTCCTGTAAGAATGCTTTGCTTATGCTTTCATGCGCCATACCAAGTGGCAATCTTAACCTTTACCACTTAGATATGTATTTTTACGCAGTTGAAGTCCCTTAGAAACTTAAATTTCATTAAAGACCTTTCTTACTAGATTCAAGTTTTAAAGGCTTCATTTCCAACCCTAAGATTCTGATGAGCAGCAAACAGCATAAAACCTGAACAGACAGAGAGTTACTCGCAGGCTGTTCTGGTTTTATGCTGCTTGCACATTTTCACTTTGCCTCTGAGTGGGAAAGGGTTAAGAGACACATTTGGCTATACAATAAACTATAGTAATCTTTAATGCATTAGAGTTTTACAAGAAATGTAAAGTATCAGCAAAGAAGACAGTGTTATACAATATCTGAAGTGTAGTATGGAGTTTGCAAGACAAATGAGTGTGGATTATAATCTATATTAATGTTTTCTGTGTCTACAGTAATGCGGTATTTAAACATGAAACATTGGGAATAATTGTTCGTTCAGATCTTAAACCCATGGGTCCATCTACGCACAAAATGAACTTAAATTAATGAAACATGAATAATTATGATTTTAAAGTATTTGAGAATGTATAAAACCAAAAGATTCACAGGGATCTGACATCATTGTGCACTTCATGAAAAGTAATAGAATAAAAAGCAGTAGTTATGAACAGACTTATAACAAAAGAACCAGTTTAAGCTGGTCTAAACAATGACAAGCAAGGCACAATTACAAGCAAACACTTAGATAGTCTTTGTTTTCATAATGATTTATTGAGGTTGTGCAAAATTTAATGCGTTTTTTATTCTTGAAAAAATGCATGAACCAAATAAGGAAGTTTAAAAACGGCATCATTTTTCAATCTTACACTTTCTCCTGGGGTGAAAATAAGAACAACTTTCATCCATTGTCACTTGTTTCAGTAGCAGCAGGATTTAAGGAAGTTCAGTTCAACTGATTGCAATGCCATTACCAATTCAGCCAAGCAGTGCGCAAAAATCCATTTTAAATACTTCTGATGGAATTGAAGATAACGTTGTTTGGTTTACATTTTTCCTGAACTCTAGTGCAGTCATCCATAACTTCAACAATTATTGGCTAAACTCTATACAAGTAAGTACTTGTGCTAGTTTTACATTTTTATTTTATCATTATATATATATATATATAAATTAATATGGTTGACAAAACTGATTTTCTTTATTATATTCAAACAGATAGGATTAAAATACAACATGTCATATTAAAGGTAAATATCACAAGAGTTTTCCAGTAAAGTAATAAGCACATGATAGATAAGACCAAATAGTTTTTGACTGTTTCAGGATGGGTGCCAAATTTTATTTTTTGATGCTGATGGCACTCATGACCACAAAGATCACGCCAAGCATTCCAGCTGCAGAAGATGGCCATCAAAATGAAAAGGAAATGAATGCTGCACATAACAGAACCATAGAGCTTCCTGAGGATACTTCAAATTATGGCAGAGAGAATATCAGGACTGAAATATTTGACAACCGCACAGATATGGTGCAACATAACAATAGGAGTATTACAAGAAAATCAGAAATCTCTGCCCAACCAATGAATGATTCAGGCAAGTGCATTTTGAGTATCGAGAGGCCTATAATTGAAGCATTCCGTCATACTGTACAAAAGGACAAGAGCAATTTTATGTATTTAAATTTAACTGGTGCAGAAGGTGTCCAGCTAAAAAAGGGGAAGTACACAATTGCAGCAAATATTTGGGTGTGGACGTTTTGGGGTAAGGAGGGGGCTTTAGAATACCTCCATTGGCCAACAGAGTTTGGTATTTGGTCGATGGGTCTTCTTTATGAAAGTGTTACATACCGTCCTGTACCGATTGAGCTGTCTAGGGTGTCAGGAAACTGTTCAAATATACAAGTCGGAAACAACGAGGATGACAGGATTATTGCTGCTGCATTCACTAATTTGACATTAGAGATGATTAATTACAAGAAAGATGTGTATGGTCCATCGTTCTACTGCTACATGGAAAGAATAATCATTGGTCCGTACCAGTTTTGTAAACACCTAGTTTGTCCCTTAGAAGCGGTGACATTTTCTTGCTGCAATTTCTTTTATAACACAACCAAAAGGAGAAGAGTAATGGATTGCCCAAATTTAGTTTTTGACTATGACCCAATGTGGTGGATACTTCCCAGTATTATTTCTATTGTATTATTTGCGTATTCACCATTACTTTTTCTGTACATATTCCATAAATTATCAGAGAAGGAAATCATTAGAGTCCCAGTACCCTCCACTGTTATAAACATCCAAGACCACGGTCCATTGCAGCCACTGCTGCATGGAAACACAACAGACTTTATACTTTTACAGGGTAAGAACCATGTCACTTTTCTGAGTACAGTATTAAGCCCTTTGGCATCATGCAAGTCACCATTTGCCGGAACATGCTTGCAGAAACTTCAATCTTGCATCGTGCGTATCCTCATACCAGTGTTCACGTTCTCTATAATTGGACTTCAGATATTGCTGGACTACCATTTCTTGTCAAACTTTGTGAAGGATTGTGTAGCATCAGGTGTTCCACTTGGATTCCGTTAATTGCTAACTGGTTACCAGAAAAGTAAGATCAATTTTCTTCCAACACTTGGTGGTCCATTCATTGCTTCTGGCTGCTACTTTGTGGTAACCATAGCCTTGCTAGTTGTCCCTGACTCTCCAATACAATTACTCAACAAGGGTATACACTGGGCAAACCCATCATATGAAACTTCGCCACTGAGTCTTAAAGCTCGTACAATTGGTTTATTTGGTGCAGTGTCTTTAGAAAGCACACATCCGTATCATAATATTTATAGCTATCTTCTTGCTGAGTTTTACATGATCATGAACAAGAAGTTTTGGGCATATTGCATCAAGCTTCAAATCAAAAGGTGGGCATCAATAAATAAATGCAAACTATGTCTGTTGCTTCTTCCATTTTACTTTGCTATCAGCATTGTAGAGTTGTGTCTTACATTGCTGCTTCATGGTCTACCAATTGTTTCATTTGGATTTGTTGTCATAAAAGGTTACTGTAAAGCTTTGATCAGAGCTGGAAACCGTATTGGAGATGTTATATGTGCATATATTTTTTCCATGTTACTGGCAGCACTGGTGTTCTACTTTCTATTCATGTTCTGCACAATTTTCCTAGATGCAATCTTATTCTTCTGCAGAGTGGCAATTTTCAGCTTCACAGGGGTAATAATATTTCCCAAAACCGCATATGGCTACATGATCTTTGGGTTTACTATTTTTTATTATCTTTGGGACAGTCTTGAAAATTTCTCAATGAACTACAAAAAACTTCTAAAACATACAATGAAAGCAGTAGAATATTTTGGAGGACCAGATAATGACTGTCTGAAGAAAGTTATGTACATAATAAACGGACAAAAAGGTATTCGTGAATCTTTGTTTGAATTGGTCATAGAGACACACAGGCCAAGAAGAAAGCAAGTGTTTTCCACTTTGCTCCAAACAGGAGTTTTACTAGGCATATTGTTCTTTTTAATTTACCTCCTGATTAAAACCGACACATTTCGAGAGTTGCATGTCATAATGCATGTGGGAACCGCATTATTCATCTGTGCACTTCCAACGTTGTTCAGGCGAATTTGCAGCAA
Organism: Dreissena polymorpha; assembly: GCF_020536995.1. NCBI lineage: Eukaryota > Metazoa > Mollusca > Bivalvia > Myida > Dreissenidae > Dreissena > Dreissena polymorpha. The sequence continues at coordinate 50,380,134 of NC_068355.1, read as the reverse complement.
GAATGAAGAACGGTTGGAAAACAAGAGACAAGCCCAGAGAGTTATGGAAACGGTAAAGATATACATGGAATACTTTGAGGATGAGCCGTCCAGTATAGCAGAGGAGCAATTGGCATCTGACGCAGATGTCTAGATTGATAACAAACATTAATTGTATTTTATTTAATATTGACAACAATAGCTTGCAAAAATGAACTTGACACTTGTCACCTATATCAGCATCAATTATCACTCAATTTATTTCATTTCTTAATATTTTATAATCAGTTTAATATGTCACTCTGTCAAGATTCAACTTCATTTAAAAGTATTTATTTTAGCTAGATTGCATTTAAATCTTGAAGCTTCAAGAAATACTGAATTGTATACTGGAAAAAACAGTACTTTAGAAAGATTGTGAGAATATTCCCCATATGGGGATCAAACCATGAACCTTCAACTCAAAAGCCTGACAACATATACTTTACACCATTGGTACCTAACAATTTAATTTGAGTCATCAATAGATTTGTATTGATTTATGCACAGTCAAGGTCCTTTAAAATAATCCTAAATCAAGGGTAGTGTCTGGTAAATGTTACCAATAAAAATTACACGTGTTTCAATCAAATTCCGTTACAAATTATGTGATTCATACATATTTATGTATAAACAGCATTTAGTTTATTATCTGAAAACAATTATACATTATATTATAAAATATTAACACAAAATATTTATAATAAGGCATACAAAAAAGTGCATGAATTGTTTATTAAGATATTTGTTATATTTTTATCCATTTATTCAAAATAAACTTCTCTTTGTGGTCAAAGAAATAGAGCATTTGCATATCAAGTGTTGATTGCAAACAATTGTTATATATTTTAAAAAGGAACAAAAGTCATTTACTGCATGGAAAAATACACTTGGCATGTTGTTTTGTTTCTAATGAGTAAATTGTTGTTCAATATCTCTAGAATACATTTACTGTCACAGGGCATAACAGGTGGTCAATTGAGAACATGAAACGAAGCAGAACAATTCAAAAAGGAATTAAATGCAACCCACATGGAACAATATTTTTCTATTGTTAATTGTTCGCATTCAAAGAAACAATGAACATCATGATACTTATGTACCAGCACACCACTCAATATTCATGTCCTGATAAATTGTGTTATAAGTTGTACTTTCGTATAAATAAATAATATCTTCTGCATGACTTTTTAAAATATTGTTAAATAAATGCAGGAAAGCTTCATTTAAAACTGTTGTGCAAGATTTAATAAAACATTCTTTAAAATAGTGTTTTGTTTATAATTGTGTCTCATTTTTTTCCTGAATAAAAACAATTTCCACAAGAAAACACCAGAAATTCAACAATTAACTCAGATAAAAATGGAAGAAATTATTTACTGTTCATTGTTAACAAGGTTACCTGGGTATTGGCACTTCTTGAGGATATTTTACTCTGTAATAAGTATTTGCAGACACAAATTGCATGCAGATAATTTTAAAACGCACATAAGGGGAAAATCACATATATTCATTTCATTAACTTTATTCCCTATTTATGCTCTGTTTCTTATTTTTGTCTTGGAAAATAAACTGACATCATGTAGATAAAGGAACAATCCAAATTTAGATAACAATTATGAGGGAATACAATCTGAAAAAAGGAATATGACTTAATATTTAAAGAGTTTTCTAAGGTCACTTATATTGACCTAATAAGCACTTCTGTAATTAACTTAAGTTAAGTAAAGATTAAAGTGGACAACTCCCAGATTTCTTCCTTTATAATCAGAAGGAAACTACACCTTCCCTTCAAACTCAAACAAAAAAGGCAATACATTGAAACCCCAAAACCATCTGGATAACATGGTGGCATACTTCTGCCAACAAATTATCTACTAAGCTATGTTGACAACTTAACAAGTGATTATATGGCAAGAAGAGACACAATGATGCAACCTTATCACACAATTTCATCTGGAACATAAGTTGTTTTGCTTTTAATTTAGGGGAAACAACCAAACTATCACAATAAAAATATGATAATAAAATTCACAAACCTCTCCATCCAGGAAGGGCTTGGATCTTATCATGATACTGCCCAGGTCAACTGCCTCCTGGAAACGGGTCGGGACTCGTGTCGTCTGCAACTTGTCATATGCATACCTTGCCAGCTTGAACGCTCCAAGGTTTTTGCTCTGCTTAGCAAGTGCATATAATGTCCCACTTTTGTTTGAATTAAAGATTTTTCTGGTTCAAAAATGGTAGTTGTTATGTATGTTTTACAATGACAGATTATATGAATTATTTTTACATAGGCAGTAATGCTTTGGCTAAAAAGGATTATAGGTAGTGTCATTTAAAACAAACTAGTATTCACCAAAATGTTTCTATGTGTAAACAATCCATGTTTGTTTAATACTGGTTCAATTAAAGACTATTATGCCTGAACATGACATAAATTGATATTGTACAATTGCTTTGACTTGGTCATATAATTAATATCATAAAGCTAATATAAACAAGCTAATTTGTTGAATTGTAATCCCCTGTCAAACGACTTTTGTTCATGGATGGTTAACAAATCCCTTGATGTACGGTACAATCCTAAAAAGAAATAATTAATTGTAGGGTTATTGTTTTTTATGCATTTCAATTCTTATCATAGATATCCATACACCAATAAAATGTAATGATGATATCTAGTATTGTATCTGAGACATAGCCCTGAAAAGTTACATCAAACAAAAACAACAAAGGGCAATAACTATTGTTTAAGCAATAGTAGGGTACATTTCTTGTGCAAGGCCATTCTCCTCACTGATATCCATACACCAATGAAGTTTAATGTTGACATCATTTGCATATATCTTTATGAAATAACAAGTTTAAAAAGATGCAAGATAATTTTTTAATTAGAAATAATACACAAAAATTATTTGACAGAAAATATATCCAACAAGGGACAAAATTGTCACAAAAACCAGGTTTTCAATGTGAAAAAAAAAGTCAGATAAAGGGAGACAACTAAAACTGAACTGATTTAATCAGTTCAGTTTTAGTTGTCTCCCTTTATCTGATAATTGTTTATAAATAACCCCATTTGTATCAAAATAAATATATTTTTAGTCGTGGTGACCTCGACCTTAGAATTATTGACGTAATTCTTTCGTTCCACACACCGTCCCATGATGGTGAACAAATGTGCCAAATGATTTTAAAATCTCACAATGAATGACATAGATATGGCCCGAACAAGCTCATTTATGGCCATTTTTGACCTTTGAACTCAAATTGTAACCTTGACCTTGGAGATATCGACATAATTCTTTCGCGTGACATACCATCTAATGATGGAGAACAAATGTGCCAAATTATTTTTAAATCTCACCATGAACCACAAAGTTATGGCATGGACAAGCTTGTTCCGCCCGCCGACATTCGCCAATCTAATAACCAGTTTTTTCCTTCGGAAAACCTGGTTGAAAACGTCATGTCACATATAATTAAACTAGAGCTAGTCCCAAACATGACTACCATTCCTGCTCAGCTTTGTCAGCTTTATAAATCAGGAATGTGTGGGTTATTGGTAATGAGCAAAGAGTATAATCCATTTAGACCTCAAGGTAATAAAAACAATAGTAGTTTAAATTTAATGGCATGAGGAATGTAGAGGAAATAGGATGTACACTGATAGACATTTTGGGAAACTGGAATATTTCTCCTCTCAAACTTCATATAAGGTGTGTACCAATCTTGCTAGGAAAGGATACGCCTTTGATATGCCCAGCGGGATATGTGAGTTCATTTGGTGCAGGAGATACCTGGAGATGTTGAACAGCGCCTCAGGGAGGTGGGAGGTGAACGGCTCATCCTGCAGGAAAAAACAACAGGCACAAAATAATACTAGTAGAGATTTTAGGTATGAATGTGTAGAAGAGGAACTTTTCAGTTTTGCTCTGGGAAATAAGGGCTTGATTCATGAGCGCCAGGTTAGCCAGTACAGAACATCAATCAATGAAGAAAGCGTTAAAAACATTCTAAAAGTTCTCAGTAACTAAACAAAACAAGAGATGTGTTTGTCAGAAACACAATGCCCCCTAATGCAACACTTTTTTTGTTGTTGACCTTTGACCTTGAAGGATGACCTTGACCTTTCACCACTCAAAATGTGCAGCTCCATGAGATACACATGCATGCCAAATATCAAGTTGCTATCTTCAATATTGCAAAAGTTATTCATTATTGCAAAACTTTAACCAAAGTTAAAGTTTTAGGTTAAAGTTTTGGGACAGAATGACAGACAGACAGACAGAATAACAGACAGACAGGCCAAAAACAATATACCCCGATCATTCGATCCGGGGGCATAAAAATCAGTTCTGTTCATAGCAAGAAACACAAATATTACACATAAGGGTGACAAACTTTACCATAGTGCAACACTGTACCAGTCTGATAGAATAGAAATTTTACAGCCTAGAGAATGAAAGAATGATTCATCAGTATAGCTTACAGTATATCTCTGTATGGAGTGATAGGCATAGTACATGTCTGCTTTCTTCTGGAAATCATAGAACTTTGGCAGCATTTCTTCCATCTTGTCAGGCTCCTCTGTGAACATTGATGTGTTTCAATTAAGCCCCCTGCAGGGAGAATATTGTTTAATGCATGTGTGTAAAGTGTCGTCCCAAATAAGCCTGTGCAGTCTGCACAGGCTTATCAGGGACAACACTTTACCTCTAAACTGGATTTTTCCTTTAGAAGAAACGTCCTTTAAACCAAAAATATCATAAAAGCAGAAAGTGTCGTTCCTGATTAGTCTGTGGGCACAACACAGGCTAATCTGGGATGACCGTAAGAGCAAATGCATTAAGCCCAGTTTTCCCAGAATGTGAGTCAATTGGTCAACAGATAAAGGTCAGAATCTAGACCTTGCTCATAAATCACTTTGATTTAGAACTGCACTCTTTTCTGTACATTTCACTTATATAAAAATAAGAAAGCAAAAACGAGATTTATTATTTTAAACAATTTATTGCTAAAACAGACCCTCCGATTAAACTTGCTAAGTATGGAATGAAGATGGCTACCTCTAGCAATATCCAGGCACTGAATGGACAGTTTCCAGAAGTAGTATCCGGCATCGTTGAAGCGACTTTCAATCACAGCATTGTGGGTCAACTGCTCTAGAACCTTGACTGCCTCAGCCTGCAGGCCAGCCTTATGGAAGGCTACAAAAAAGCTTATTTTGGAAATTCCCCATATCACCTGTGAACCTGGCATTGAATTCTATTGTTGTATTTTTCACTTCGTGTTAACCCTAAATATATCAATATTTTTTTTAAATAAATCAATGTTTAAAGTTTAAGCTGAACAATTGAATTGGCAGGATGCAATTTCTAATTAATAGGGCATTTTTCAGTAGCATGTTAAATGTTTTACAATAATTCCTATCAGATGAAAGGGCTGGGTTTTTTAATTACATGCTAAATGGATAAAGAAGTGCCCTATTTAAAGCAAGTGTATGTGTTAAGCATTTAAATTTGTACAGTGACATTCCTGGCTCTGAAAGCCATTTGGGAACAATTTATTGGAACATAAATTGTTGACCCCCAGTTTGCTAAATAACTAGCAAGTACCTGTTAAGTAACACAGCAAAGTATCATTTCAGGTGCACGCATTTGGACAAAAGTAAAAACATTAATTTTAAAATGGTTGCATAAAAAGTATAGCATATGTAATTATGTAACTTTAAGGTAAACCAAACTCTAACTTTAAATGGATTGCATCAAAACACTAAGGCTTATAAGACACTCTAAAATGTATTTCTTGAATAGAACCATTCTTTAAATCTAGCTAGAAAGCTAGAGTATGCATCAAACTAATAAATAAAAAGACAACAAATCAATTACACAACATTTAACTTACAACTTGTTTCTTGTAAATTGTTATGCTACTACAATGAGCCTCATTCTGACAAAAATGGGCATAAGCATGTGCGTTAAGTGTCATCAAAGAATAGCCTGTGCAGTCTGCACGGGCTAATCATGGAAGAAACTGTCAGCCTAGAATGATCTTCATTTGGAAGAGAATTCCTTCAAACAACAAATTCCGTATGTGCATAAATTGTCTTCAATGATTAGCCTGTGCAGACTGCACAAGCTTAACTGAGATGACACTTTAAGCACATGCATTCAGACCAGTTGTCACATAACAAGGCTCAATTAATATTGAGACTTCCTTTAAATGAAAAATGCCATAAAAGCGGAAAGTGTCTTCCCTGATTAGCCTGAGCAAACTGCACAGGCTAATCTGGGACAACGCTTAATTCACATGCATTAAGCCAAGTTTTCCCAGTAAATGTGCGTACCCTGTTGAGCCTCCTCAAATCTGTCGTTTTCTGCCAGCCACTGGGCGTATGGTACATACACCTCTTCCTTGTACTCTGAGTGCTTCTCCACCAGCGTGAATGCCTGCAAGAAGCGTCAATAGTTGGTTACGTGTTTTGTTTTTTTCACAAAAATGCAAGTTATCGTTTTCTTACATGTTAAGTACTTTCTTAAGCAAATTATGTGTCTAGACAAGAAGTGAAAGAGGGAATTTCCTGGCAGTTTTCAACATTTACGTAATTTAAATAAAATACTACAAGTTGAAATGCAACATATCAGGAGCTTTATGCTCTAACAAAAGTTCACCTTCCAGTTTGAACAATAAAATGAACACTTATTAAATGTGCTGCCTTTCAATAAAATTTGGGCATTCAACCCTTTACCACTTAGATACGTATTTTGACGCATTTGATGTCCCTTAGAAAGTTTCATTTAATTAAAAACCTTTCTTACTAAATTCAAGTTTTTAAGGCTTCATTTCCAACCTTTAGATACCGATGAACAGCAAACAGCATAAAGCCTGAACAGACTGCGAGTTACTCGCAGGCTGTTCTGGTTTTATGCTTTTTGCACATAGCCATTTTTACTTTGCTTCTGAGTGGGAAAGAATTAATAAAGAAAGACATACAATTCTATCACAAGAATGATGGATTAAGATATGACATCATAGTGCAATTGAAGTGAACTATTGATGTTAACATCAACGAACCTCAGATTTCAATTAAATGACTAAGATGGTATAAACAGAGATATACTTTTAAACGTCAACTTTTCATTTATTACATTTGTAAACATAAGATAAATGTCAAGGTGGGACCCTTATCGGCAAGCGAATGGGCCAGAGTACTTACATCCTCCCAGTGCTTGGCGTCCACATGCAGCAGGATGAGTGCCTTGTGGTCGCCCATCTTGCTGTAGACCTCTGCAGCGTACCCATACTGCTCCAGCTTGGCCAGATGGTGGGCGCAGCGGGACAGGGACTCACGGTCTGCCTTGTCCAGTTTCCTCGCTAGATCTATCAACCTGTACACATAGGCATTGATTGGTTACTTATTTATAATCATGTCTGCTAGATCTATCAACCTACCGATAATGGTAATGTTTGGTTAGTGATTTACAAAAATCAACCTGATAACATTTGGTATCTTGATAGTCGATGATTTTTACTTTGCCATTAACCTGCTTACATTTCATCCATCTTCAAGAGGATTAATAAATTCAAACAGTTTTTAGAACAATGATTTGATCTCAGATGAGAAAAAAACAGCTGAACTTAACGATCCAAACATCGTACATCTCAGCCCATCCATGGTCACCAATGATTTCTATAGCCTTCACGTATTCCCCAGCGCTGATGTACATCTCCGCTGCAGCCTTGGGCTCATTGCTACTCTTGGCCCAATCTGCCTGTTTGGTGATCAACATCTTCTTGTCCATTGGGTCACCAGAGCCTATGAATTCCTGGAAATGCATGGAATGTTATCCCATCTTACCATGACAGAGAGAAAATTTCCCAAATTTCCCCACTGGGATAATCTATCTTGCACCCTGTTAAAAAAAAATTCACTAAAGTTAGGTATGTAAGGAAATTTGATAAATTCCTTCTGGATTGTTTTTGTCTATACTTATTACCTAGTGTAACCAGTTTTTGAAATACCTTGTTCACATGCAATTGACCTATTGATATATTTATAAGCAAATCTTCTCAGCTCAGTCTTCGACAAATAACATTTACAGAAAACAAATGTATTCATAAAACATCTTTGTCAAAACATTCTTACATAACTATATGACAGCAAGAAAATATCACAGTGCAAAGCCAGCAGATTTGAATATGATTAATTGAGCAAGCCTATTTCATTATTTATCATTGAAGAGCTAACCGACTTGTGCTTTTTCATTGGTGAAATTACATAATTTTTGAAATTTCTAAATCAGGTTTCCACAATACCGAACTTATCAATTTTACTATAGTCTAGCAAACAATAGAAATTCTCTAATTTCTGAAACCAGTATTAATACCTTAAACTCCAGAGCAATTTCCATCACTAAATTACTTACCTTTGCATAGTCGAACATGCGTAGGTCTGTGTACATGTTCATAGCCTTGTGTTCCTGACCAGACTTCTTATAGAGCTTGGCGGCTTCATGGAACTTTCCTTGATACCCAAACACGTCGCCCAGGAACACCATGTTATCATTCTCACCGCGCTTTCTCCGCTCCTGTGATGAATTTGCTCATTAGATACAGTCATGTTTTTATTAGCTTGTGATATTAATATTTGTTGTGTCAACTGAAAAACAATGTAGCATAGGCTGTTGAACACCCGTTGGAATGGTTGCTTATTTATATTTGAATGCTAAACATATAATTAAGGAAAAAATAAATGTAATCCTTTTGTTTTTGAAAATTTGAACTCTTTTGGGACTTGTAGTTAAATCTCTTCTCTACAGAACAAATGAACTGCTACCCCTTTGGAACATATATCTGATGATGCAAACAGTCATATAAAGTACTTTTCATGACTCAGAAAAAACAACATTTAAAATTTAAATTTAGTCTGTAGATCCTTAAAATGCAAGACATAAGAAGAACAGTGCACATATTCACTATTAGCTTGACATCTTGGGGCTAGTAATTGTAATTTAGGCTTGCATAAAAACATTTATTTATAAAGTCAGGATAGTGCAAACTTACCTTTTAATATATAATTTTAATGATACTGTCCGGTGGATAGTCACAATTAATATAACCTCAAAGAATAAGAAAACCTCAACAACTTTCAACAACCCCACAAAGTTTTGTGGCAGGCTCGTACCTCAATATTGTGAATGAGCTCAAGGTACCGCAGGTCCCTTATCCTGATGAAGGCCTTCTTGGCCGTGTCGAAGTCCAGACCCTCCAGAGCCTCGTGGGCAAGGGCCTCCCAGTCCCCATCTGTGACCCCTAGACAGGCCACTTTGTAGGCATCCCTATAGGGAGGCAAACATCTCAATAGTTAAATGTAACATTAAAACATAGAACAGATAAATATCACATTCATCCCAGTTTACATCTGTTATCCTTAGACATGCACACTTGTTTGCATCCCCATGGAGTAAATCTTGGAACAGTTCAAGTTGTAATAAAACTGCTTTTAAGCTATATTTTACAGATATTCTTTCTTTATTCACTTCTGTAACCCCTAGACATACCTCATTGTAAACATCCCTAGGTAATGAAAGATCAAACAGTCTACGCAACATTTTCGCTCATACCATTCTATAGATTTTCAGATTAATTCCATTCCAAACGACTGTCTTTGACCCCTTGACAGGCCCTTTGAATGATTCGTGGATAATGAAAGATCTCGATTACCACCAGATACAGTGGAAAGAGATAGACATTTTCAGTAAATGTCACTTCATATTAATATTAACTCCAATGTTTGGTTAGTAGTTTATTTTTCATGTTCTATTCCAACACAGTCACAGTCACTGTATGCGATCTCTAGAGAATCCCCTTACATGAAACTCTCAGAAGTGTTGTCAAAATGTCAGAAAAAACTGGACCAAAATACCCAGGGCTAAATTTCACATGCTGATAAATATGTTTGTAAAAATCTAGTAACAATACATGCAGGGCCCTCACACTACTTTGGGGGAAGGGGTCTGCAGCCCTTAGGAGTGGGAATTTTCGCGGCGTTTCCCTTTTTGGGGGATTTTTTTACTTACTCCCTCATTATTTCATTTGTACATGTTTGCACGATATTCATTGCATTTTTCATAATTTAGTATGTTTGAAAAGATTAAATTGAAATAGAATTGAGATATAATAATCATGAGACACATCTTTTTATTAAAAAAAAAATTTTTTTTTTTTTTTTTTTAGGGGGAATTTTTCCCCCCCAAAAGGGGAAAAAAGTATACTTTTCAGGTGGGGGATTGCAGCCAAAATTCGGCGGCAGATTTGATAGATTGAGGGCCCTGACATGTTGAGTTATGCGTGACAAATCTATGACAGACAGCAGACAATTTCAAACTTTCATGCCTCACTCTCTCTCAAGTATGAAAATTAAAATCTAATCAGGGGAGAGTTTGGAATCAACAATAACTTACTTAAACAGTTTTTTCTCCAAATACTGGTACATAGGCGCTGACTGTGGGACATCTACTGAAGACATCGAGTAGATGTGCAAACAGAATATCTTTGAACCACTGAAGCCCACAACAAAGCCCTGAAATTTGAAGAAATTTGTTCAGTGCTTAGGAAAATAATTAGTTAATCACAGACAATTAATAACAGATCTTTGACCCTGTAATTATTGATACCCTGTTAGAGGCCGCATTGAATGGTCATCTACCTTGAGATTTATGGAATATCCACATGCATATTCACAACTTTGACAGTGGCTATTTATATTGCAATTCAACAAGCAATAACATCATTAAAGCCACATAAACTTCCAAATGAATTGCACAGGCCACTTCATTTTCAAGTTAGAAAATTGCATTGAAAAGCTAAGCACCAGGAAAAACGAAATATTTCAAAGGTAAAAAGTCACTAAATGCAATTATTTAATCTGATTTAAATATCATAATATTTAAGTGCCCAAATGTAGCAAGTCTACAGAGTTATTAGTATAAGTACTTATCAAACAAAAGGGTGACAACTCACCTGTAATTTCTGGTGATGAACAGGGAAGTTGCTGGCCTTGATATTGAGGAGGCCATTGCCAGAAAAGCACAGCATGTCTTCATAGTGGGTGTTCCAGGCCACACTGTTTGCATTAGGCTCCTGGACATGAAATACAACATACAATGTCAGGGAAGCTTTGTGTACATGTCATACTGACCTGTTTGAACAGTGGTAATATTTGTTATAATAAAAGTAGACATACAGTTAACAAGAGCTGTCAGAAGACAGCGCGCTCGACTTTTCGAGTGCTTGACAGTTATAACGTAAGCCATAATGGGGATATTGTTCATATTCAATAATGTCAAGGTAATATAGTCATATTCTAACTGGAAGAGGGCCATAATTGAAACATATTGATCGCTTAAGTTTTAAAGAAGTGTTACATTATAGACGAATCTATTGAACATTTGTAAAGACATAAAACTAACTAATAAGATTATTTTTTAAGTTTGATAGCAATAGCTTGGGTGGGATGGTTGGACGGTCTTTCAAAAATAAAATAATAAAATTAAATATTTGTGTTTTTTTAACCATGTTTCAAATAACAAAAAAATTCTTTGTGTGTGTGTGTGGGGGGGGAGGGTTGGAGAGGGGGAATAATGTGGGTGTGTGGTCATTAATTAGATTATATTTCAAATATAAGAAAACACAATTATTATTTGGGGGGGGGGGGGGGGGGGGGGAATTGGGGGGGGGGGCATGGGGATGGTTTGGGTGGTGGAGTCCATTGTGGTAAGTCAGGTAAGTGTTGTTTTGTCAAAGTATGAATCAAATCTGATCCTATATAAAGACGTTAAAGCAACATTTATTTATTTGACCTCGAGATTCAAGGTCATTCAAAGTACAAGGTAAAATTCAACTTGCCAGGTACAGTACCCTCATGATAGTAAGAAAATATTTCAAGTTTGAAAGCAATAGCATTAATAAAGTGCATCTAAACAAAAAGTTAACAAAATATTCAAATTTACTGAGTCAAAAAGGGCCATAATTTCGTCAAAATGCCAACCAGAGTTATGCAACTTGTCCTGTACAGTCCCCTTATGATAGTTAGCGAGTGTTCCAAGTCTGAAAGCAATAGCTATGATACTTTAGGAGTAAAATGGACCAAAACACAAAACTTAACAAAATTTTCAATTTTCTAAGTATAAAAGGGGCCATAATTCTGTCAAAATGCCAGTCAGAGTTACATTACTTTGCCTCCACAGTCCCCTTATGATAGTTAGTAAGTGTTGCAAGCATGAAAGCAATAGGTTTGATAGGTTTGATACTTCAGGAATAAAGTGGACCTAAACACAAATCTTAACCAAGTGTTCAATTTTCTATGTATAAAAAGGGGCATAACTCTAAAAACAAGAGGGCCATGATGGCCCTGAATCGCTCACCTGACTAACCTTGCTACATCAACTTAAATTCTATCAGACTCATATAAAATCCCAAGCCAGATTTCATTAAGTAATACATTCTGACAAAATTTCATTAAGACGTGATGAAAACTGTGACCTCTTTAATCTACACAAGGTTTTACTACAATTGGCCCGGTGACCTAATTTTTGACGCCAGAAGACCCATATACGATCCAAAATCAGATATTATTAAGATAAACATTCTGACCAAATTTCATAAAGATTGGATGAAAACTGTGACCTCTATTGTCTACACAAGGTTTTTCTATTATTTGACCTTGTGACCTAGTTTTTGACCCCAGATGACCCAAATACAATCCCAATAAACATTCTGAACAAATTTCATAAAGATTGGATGAAAACTGTGACCTCTACTGTCTACACAAACAAATTGTTGACGGACGCGCACACACACGCACACATGCATGCACAACGGACGCCGGACATCACACGGTCACATAAGCTCAGCATGTCACTTCCTGACAGGTGAGCTAATAATGCTGACAAAGTTATGCACCTTGACTTACACAATTGTCTTGTTGCCATAAAGAAGTATACCAAGTTTGAGTTAATTATCTTTGATAGGGTCAAAGTTATTTGACTTTATAAAAAACTTTAACCAACGCCAATGTTGGGGGCGAGTAGTATAACTCTAATTTTTCTTCAAAAAGTCGAGCTAAAAATGAATCTAAAATAAAGGCCATTATAATAGGTTCAACATACTTTTCATGTTTATATTTTAAAATAAAAGCAAAATTAAATATTTCATGGTAATATGATTGCTGCCATAGAAAGATATCTTGGGGGATAGGGGAGCAGGTTTCAATTAAAGAACAAATATATATATAATTATTTGAATAACAATTAAATACCAGTATGTTACTTATGTCATGAAACATTAAAGACATCAAAACTTTTCTAAAAAAAAATAATAATCGAGTTTCTCAATCTTCTTTCGAATGAAAATTATCTTGATTAATAACGAAGAAAAAAAATGCTACAGCAAAAATGTTTCCTGCCTTGTGTTTGAGAGGTTCCAAGTTACAAAACATACTGGTCTACCCCTTCAGATATCACCGAGACACCAAGTACTGGATCTACATATGTCTTAAAAGTGTCTAAATAAGCCTTAGGCTTTCAAATGCAATCTAATCAAGATAAATAAAAGAATTTTGAAAACACAGACCTGGAAAAGCAGCTCCTTGGTGTTGATATCGTACACAAGGCAGGTGTTGTTTTCATCCACTACGGCCAGCTTGGTGCGACTGGCGCTCATGTCCAGACATCGAACAGACGTGTGCTGCTTCAGTAGCAGGATGGGGAACGGGTTGTCCACAAACAGCTTCAGGATCTGACATTAACAGGTATTTATACAAGTAAGTTCTCAACCACTAGTAGAATGCATTTTATGTCAGCTAACTGATCATGGTCATTTTCATACAGTTGAGAACACAACCATGGTAATCATAATGGTCTAAAGCCAGTTTTGCTGAGGTTGGTTAAATATATCAAGTGTAAAAGAGGTTTTTTATTTTAACTAAGAGTGAATACTGTTGGCGCCCTCTATCTCCCTCACCCAGAGCTCCAGATAAGGGTCGTATTTTCGTAATTACGAATAATTTTCAAGTCCGTTACCTATTTATTTTAAAATCTTGTCGTACCATTAACAATTACAAAATCAAGTTACGAATATTATTTTTACATCGGTTCGTATCAATTTTTATTGAGTTCTTTTTGCGTATTAAAGATCTTTCGGTGCTTATATAGAATGGTTATCGGGTTTGTTTAACAAAGTGCATTTTTTCCAATAAAAGCGGCGTGTACAGTCTATCTGTCAACAAACAATGGCGGCGGCCAGAGGGCGTCCTAAAAAACTGCAAAGCGTGCAAAAACATGCTTTTAACATATTGTACGCAAAGTGAGTCGAAGTTGAATGTTAAGAAAGACATTATAGAAAAGATCTTATACGATGTTGTATGTTCAGTTGCCGACACAGTCGGAAAAGCTAAAACAAAACGCAACACGACGGGTCCAAACTTAAACAAAAAAAAACATTGAACAAGTGGAAGGGACAATTCCCGTGGCTAATCGTTGAAAAGATTGAAGGAAAGACCCATTTTAATTGTGAAATATGTCAAATTCATCGAAGGCATGCAATCCAAGCACAGTTTGGGCATATGAAGGTATTTGAAAAAAAAAGAGTATAATACTGAATAGACACTGTGAACTCGTTTAAATAAAGTTGCTAGTATGTTTAAGTATATTTTGATTTTTTGCATGAAAATAACCATTATTATTCATTTTTAGGTCATTAAGAAAAGTTAAGAATTATTTTCCAAAACTTAGTAGTAACGTTAAGAATAAAATTTCAGAGTTAAGATTTTTTTTTGAAAATCTGGTAGTAACGTTAAGAATTTCACAAAACCTTATCTGGAGCTCTGCTCACCTGTCCATTCTTGAGCCCAACCAGTAGACCCTCTCTGCCAGGGGGACCCCCTATGACCTTGATGTAGCGTATCAATGACTCCATCACCCATTCCTTCTCCTTCACTCCTTGGAATGTGAAACACTGCAGCCTCTTATCCTGCAAGGGTATGGGATTGAAGAAATGTTTGTTTGCATTTTAAGAAAAACAAGGATTAAAACATGTGCGCAAAGTGTCCTCTCAGATCAGCTTGTCCAATCAATGACATATAATCTGGATTACTGTGTTAGGTTTTTAACAACGTAACTTAAGGAAACCATTCTCATTAAATAAGTTAGAACGTCTGTTGCTTACCTGACACAGTATGATGTTCTGTGAGCACACAACCAGGAGGTTACACTCAAACTTGCGACCGATCTTGTCCTTGACCCTGTAGTGCATGTCGGCCGCATCGTCAGAGTAGAGCTCGTATATGACAATCTTGTCAGGCAGCTGAACCTAACATGACAACAGCATAAATGTTGACATAATGGAACAAGAGATGTGTTTGTCAGAAACACAATGCCCCCTATTGCGCCCCTTTGAAGCCATAAATTCCACCTTTGACCTTGAAGGATGACCTTGACCTTTCACCAACCAAAACGTGCAGCTCCATGAGATACATATGCATGCCAAAAGTCAAGTTGCTATCTTCAATATTAAAAAAGTTATGACCAAACTTTAACGAAGGTTAAAGTTTTAGGAAAGAAAAATACCATGATATTTGACCTTTGACCTTGAAGGATGACCTTGACCTTGACTTTTCACCACTTCAAATGTGCAGCTTTGTGAGATACACATGTATGCCTAATATAAAGTTGCTATCTTCAATAATGCAAAAGTTATCAGACAGACAGACAGACAGACAGGCCAAAAACAATATATCCCTAATCTTTCGATCCGGGGGCTTAAAAAAGGTCTTCTTAATGGAACAGCTTGAAATGAGTTGTAGGGAAACCCAATTGAACAGCTTAACATAAATTGTAAGGAAACCCAATTGAACAGCTTAACATAAATTGTAAGGAAACCCAATTGAACAGCTTAACATAAATTGTAAGGAAACCCAATTGAACAGCTTAACATAAATTGTAAGGAAACCCAATTGAACAGCTTAACATAAATTGTAAGGAAACTCAATTGAACAGCTTAACATAAATTGTAAGGAAACCCAATTGAACAGCTTAACATAAATTGTAAGGAAACCCAATTGAACAGCTTAACATAAATTGTATGGAAACCCAATTGAACAGCTTAACATAAATTGTAAGGAAACCCAATTGAACAGCTTAACATAAATTGTAAGGAAACTCAATTGAACAGCTTAACATAAATTGTAAGGAAACCCAATTGAACAGCTTAACATAAATTGTAAGGAAACCCAATTGAACAGCTTAACATAAATTGTAAGGAAAATCAATGGAACAGCTTAACGTAAGTTGAACTTATGTGCCAAATTGATAAAAAAAGAGCATCACTCTAAAAAACCTGACTTAATTGATGTGCTTAAAGTGTCTTGCTTGATTAGCCTCAGCAGTCCTCACAGGCTTATTTGGCACGACACTTTCATAGATTTATTCATTTAAAGGAAGTCTTTTCATAACAAATATGAAATTAAGTCAGAAAGTGTTGTTCCTGACCCTGGGACTACACTTTAAGAACATGCATTAGGCCAATTGTTCCCTGATAGCTATGTTTTCTTAGTTAAAATAAATCTATAACTTGAACTTCATACATTTATTTTACTTACAATACATTAAGTTTATTGTAATACATACTGCAAGCCTGTGTCTGTAGATTGCTATCTTCTTTACAAGGTCCCTACACTTTATGCGCACTGAAGTGGAAGAAATATATGGTATGCAGATGCACTACACAGGAAGTTTTCTTTCTTGAATTTCTTGTAAAAAAACTATTAAATGTTTAATTGTTACACTAACTTGTTAGTGCATGTTCATGCCAAATAACTAGAATAAACCAACTCAGCCAGTTTTGATGATAAACAAATACTGTAAAACCATTTATTTTTCTCAGCACGAAATTTCCTCATTTAAAAAAAAGATGACTATTTTGTCAGCACTTAAATTCGCCAATTTCTGATTTTGCAACAAAAAATGCGTCAGTCAATATCCGATTTGTTTGTAATCCAGGTCTTTTCGTGGTTGCAACAAATCATGGTGGTAAAAAAGGGAGGAAACTTGGGAGTCCTGTTTGTAAAATGCCAAGTAGATAGTCTTTTGTTATAAGGTGATAGTAATGGGCCCTTGTTATTGTATGCCATTGACACGTTCATTGTAATGATTAGTGGGACCGAATAACCGTAAACGAGTGTTTGCAACAACGAAGCCAATTGCCAATTAGTCAACACCCTTGAGAAACACAATACACACAATGGGTAATAAAGTTGTTAACAATTAGCGCTAATCATTACTATTCTACCTAAACGAAGTCAATATATTTGAAACAGCTTAACTGCATCCGAAATTTACAGCAATGCCACGTGTCAGTTAAGTACATTGTGTAATGTGCACCCCTTTGTGTCAAAACCGGATTTATCTTGACTACATAACAGACGAAGTATGTATGCATGGATTAAATAGGATTTTAATATCTCATGCCTACAGTAATTCAGTCTAAATTTTGTTTAAACATTGGACATAACTATTCGTTAGGATCTTAAATTCGCTGCTCAGTCCACTGACGAAATAGACAAAAATTAATGCCTGACAAATAATAATAGTTTCACAGTATCACTTAGTTTGGAATGACTATAACATGGTGTTTTTACACTTCATACTTGTACAAAGACATGGTAAGAAAGTAACTACAGCAAGCAATTAAATTGCTGAATATTCAACATAACAAGGGTTGTTTGTAAAACATGCATGCCCCCCATATGGGCTCTTTGTTGTAGTGACAGCCATTGTGTGAATATGTTTTTTGTCACTGTGACCTTGACCTTTGACCTAGAGACCTGAAAATCAATAGGGGTCATCTGCCAGTCATGATCAATGTACCTATGAAGTTTCATGATCCTAGCCATAAGCTTTCTTGAGTTATCATCTGGAAACCATTTTAATATCGGGTCACCATGACCTTGACCTTTGACCTAGTGACCTGAAAATCAATAGGGGTCATCTGAAAGTCATGATCAATCTACCTATCAAGTTTCATGATCCTAGGAATAAGCCTTCTTCAGCTATCATATGGAAACCATTTTACTATTTCGGGTCACCGTGATCTTGACCTTTGACCTAGTGACCTCAAAATTGATAGGGGTAATCTGCGAGTCATGATCAATGTACCCATGAAGTTTCATGATCCTAGGCATAAGCGTTTTTGAATTATCATTTGGAAACCATTTTACTATTTCGGGTCACCATGACCTTGACCTTTGACCTAGTGACCTCAAATTAATAGGGGTCATCTGCAAGTCATGATCAATGTACCTATGAAGTTTCATGATCGTAGCCATTAGCGTTCTTGAGTTATCATCCGGAAACCATTTTACTATTTCAGGTCACCGTGACCTTGACCTTTGATATAGTGACCTGAAAATCAATAGGGGTCAACTGCGAGTCATGATCAATCTACCTATCAAGTTTCATGATCCTAGGCATAAGCGTTCTTGAGTTATCGTCCGGAAACCATTTTACTATTTCGGGTCACCGTGACCTTGATCTTTGCCCTAGTGACCTGAAAATCAATAGGGGTCATCTGCGAGTCATGATCAATGTACCTATGAAGTTTCATGATTTTTGGAATAAGCTTTATTGAGTTATCATCCGGAAACCATTTTATTATTTCGGGTCACCGTGACCTTGATCTTTGACCTAGTGACCTGAAAATCAATAGGGGTCATCTGCCAGCCATTATCAATCTACCATGAAGTTTCATGATCCTAGGCATAAGCGTTCTTGAGTTATCATCCGGAAACCATTTTACTATTTTGGATCACTGTGACCTTGACCTTTGACCTAGTGACCTGAAAATCAACAGGGGTCATCTGCAAGCCATGATCAATCTACCTATCAAGTTTCATGATCCTAGGCCTAAGCGTTCTTGAGTTATCATCCGGAAACCATTTTACTATTTCGGGTCACTGTGACCTTGACCTTTGACCTAGTGACCTCAAAATCAATAGGGGTCATCTGCGAGTCATGATCAATGTACCTATGAAGATTCATGATCCTAGGCCTAAGCGTTCTTGAGTTATCATCCGGAAACCACCTGGTGGACGGACCGACCGACAGACCGACATGTGCAAAGCAATATACCCCCTCTTCTTCGAAGGGGGGGCATAACTAACAAGTTCAACAAACCACATAAATGCTTGAAGAAACGCAAAAAAAAACATTACTTAAACAAAAACAGAAAATATAAACACAAACAAAAATATCTGGTAAGGGCATAACAAAAACATTAGCATTCTGCCATTTTACATTGCCGACAACTTGGAACAGTGTAAGGCATGCCAGTGGTGCTGATCACTTTGTTGGCAGCCATTTCTGTCTGGGAATCATCAGTTTTAGGAATTTCATCACCTTAAAATGGCTGATTAACTTGTATTACATAAAACACTTTCACTAAATTACTGGCAAAAAAAAAACAGCTACAAAGGGACCTTCAGTTTTCGACAGTTATTCAGTAATTTTATGGCTTTCACTTTATCAACTCACACTTTTCCTGGGATAGCTGGGATTACCAGTAATTAGAGCACAAACGTTTACTCATTACTGACAACTGCCATACTGGAGTCTGAGATAAGGTGTGAGTGGCCATAGATAGGAGGAAATGATCAATCCTCACACAAGTTTTGTAGCAGAGCTGGGCATCATACCAGCCATCCTTGGATTTATAGTCAAGCGCTCAACCAACTTAGATAAGTGGTCCAGTTACTTAAAAAGTATTCTTTGGGAGTACACAAAAATAATAAAACTGAAGCATACCATGCTTTAAAGAGAACTATCATTAAACCAAAAACTGTGCATAAACCAATGGACTTCAAACTAAGCTTGCGTTAAGAGCATCACAATTCCGATTAAATGTTTTGTTACTTGGAATTTTCAACGTAATAAACCCAGTATCATATCACAGCTGTCAGTCAGCCTACTTAACCCTTTACCACTAAGATACATATTTTGTGCAGTCCCTTAGAAAGTTAAATTTTATTAAATACCTTTCTAACTCAATTCAAGTTTTAAAGGCTTCATTTCCAACCCTTAGATACTGATGAGCAGCAAACAGCATAAAACCTGAACAGACTGCGAGTTACTCGCAGGCTGTTCTGGTTTAATGCTGGTTGCAAAAGCCATTTTCACTTTGTTTCTGAGTGGGAAAGGGTTAAATTTGGATAGTAACCTGGTTTACAAATACCAACTGTACACTCTTATGCAAGTAACCTACAACTACGCCACTTGAATCACATGCAGGGACAGAATGGCTGTAGAAATAATTTCATGATCTTATCACATACATATTATGTCTCCAGGCTGGGAATCAAATCTGTAGATAAGATTTGTAGACCAGTGCTCTGCCAACTGAGCTAGAAGACCAATCATACTTAAGTGTAGAAGACCCATCAAACTTTGGTGTACCTTTCTGGTCTGTGATAAGATGCTGTATGATAATGTCTGTCATGTTGTCCCTGTAGGCATAGCGATCCTTGTACAGGCCGTGGACCGTACTGAAGATCAGCTGGTAGTACGCTATAGTGCCGTCTTGACAGCCAACAGCCTGCAAACATTACAAAACATGTGCATTTAGTGCACGCAAATGTTATCAAGATTACCTTTAATGTGGGCTGAGTCATGTGAAAATAGGTCTTATGAATAAGCACAGTCTGGTCAGAAGCCAGTTTTTTTCCACTTTTTGGGAAGATAGCCCATGGCTTTGGAATTGGGAGTTTTATCGACATTTTCATGAAATTGGGAAAATAAATTCATTTGCCTTCTTTTTTCCATACCAAAAGTCCACTGATTAGGGAAATACTAAATTTTACATAAATCTTTATAATCATTCAAATTAAAAGAACAAAATCATATAATACTTTGTTAGATGTAATTGAATTTTAATTGAGATAAAATAGGCATTAGACAATTCTTTCTTAAAAAAAAAAAAAATTTTTTTTTTTTGAAATGTGGAATTTTTTGCCACATTTTGGGGAAAAAAGTATACTTTTTGGGATTGGGAATATAGCCGAATTTCGGCTATAAAATCGGGCAAAAAAACCAATGGAAGCTACCCTGTCCGACATAAAGTTACCCAAGGTATTGTGGTATCATTAGCTCACAGGGAAGCTTGTGGCCAGACTGTGCTGATGTGCAGGCTGCGCTGTAGCTAAGCTGGCCAAATATCGCATAAACCCATTTTGCTCTACCAGTGTTATGTTAACAAATAGACTCATATATTTTTTTTTACAGATAAGCAAAAACCCAGTAACCAATAGGAACTTAAAAGCTAACCCCTCTTATGTACCAAGGGTATTTTAAGCCATGTATACCATTACAGATGGTAATATATGTTATTTTGAAACAATTTCAAATGGGTCTGCTTGGTTTGTAACCCCATATAAGTGGGCTTTCCGATACAGAGAACATTCAAGGATTATTCTATTAGTTAAAAGCCACAATATATATTTCATAACATGTTCACAGAATGAGGTAGGCTGCGTATGGTAACAGCTTTTACATTTCTTCAATATAAATGGCGTCCTGCTTAACTGATACAGCCAAACCATACAAAATAGCAAATTAAATTCTGTAAATGTATCACATATCATACATGTATTCACAATACATATTAGCTTCGACAACGTCGACAATACATGAAATATGACAATCAAATGTATTTGAAAATGTTGTGGTTGATGGCTTCATCAAAATATTAAGAAAAGTAAACAATGGACATCACATCATGAAATTATGTCATGTTATTTGGAGGAAGACTTATAGACATATGTATAAAGCCATACATAATTTTAAGCATACATTTAAGTACTACACAATAAAGACTCAAATAAAGAACTTTCTTTTAAACAACATATATCATTTTCCAACCACACTGCTGGATTTTGGCTTCATGGCTGTATATATATAATGAGGGTTTTTATATCTAAAATCAAGAGATTGCAATGTATGATGTACTGAACAGAAGGACAGGGGCGAATGTATATGCCATCCCATGCTCTGAAAGTGGAGGCTTGAAAATAGATATGAGTCTTCCCATGGGAAAATGGGACTTAATGATTGTGTGTAACGTCTCTTCCAAGTTTAGCCTGTGCAGGCTGCACAGGCTAATCAGGGATGACACTTTCTGCATTTATGGATTTTTTCATTTAAAGTTACCAAACAAACAATCAAGTCCAAGCAGAAAGTGTCATTCCTGATAAGCCTGTGCAGACTGGGACAACACATTGCGCACAGGCATTAAGCCCTGTTTTCCAAGAGCCAGTCTCATATAAAATTCCCCAATTCCTACCACATTGTGGAGTCTTTTAAATAGATATGAAATTCCTCCATTCCTACCACATAGTTGGAGTCCGGCCTGACTGCTGCAGCCCAAACCCAGGACTGCTGGTCCCCTATGGTTCCCAGCTTGACACCCTCCTTGGTGTGCAGGTTGCACTGCTTGTTGCCCCCACCCACCACCACATATTCCCCCCGTGTGAACCAGCGCACGAAACACGGGTCATAACCCAGCTGACGGTCCTTGCCAATCTGTGAAATAGAAAGTATAAATATTGCAAAACACAGACTTCTTGACAGCCCATAAATAGACATTTTCATCCATAAATAGTAATGTGTTTTCAGCAAACAACGTATTTCACTATTATAATTTTCTGTTATCTTTTTTTTTTAAAGCGGTTAATATTTTGTGACTTGCTCTTTTTAGGGATGTAAGAATGTATGGGTAAGTACACTTACATAGTGATTGCATAGTGATATAGGATTGCTCTATTGCATTTGTTTTAATTGTACAAAATGCCCACAGATTTACACAGTTTTTTAATCAAATATTGATATAGTTCTACCATACCTACTGTTTGAAAATTGTTGAGAAATGAAACAATTATTCTATTAATGCTACAATAATATTCAAGGTAATTATTATGACCTCTTTCTGAAAATAACTGCGAAGACGAACAGTGAGTGAAAATACAAAAGCAGATAATAAAACACCATAGAATGAACCGTACATATATTTTGATATAGAATAACCAATTCAACAGCAGTATTAAAAGACCGTATACCGTACTGTAAAAGATACATTCACGGAACATACCAGATTCAGCGCGTAACGGGAACAGGACTTATTTTATTGCAGTATTTATTTTGTGGAGAAATCAACATCCAGTTATTTTTAAATCACCGATTAAACGTTGTTTTGTGTGGTCAAGATGTTTAAACTTGAAATTTAGATCTTTTTGTCCAGAAAGGCCACACGCCCTGCAGGACGAGCGCTGCCGGAATATTCACTCATCTGGAGCCGATTTCTACTCGTGATTACGAGCAGGTGAGTGGATTTGTCGAACCCTGATGTAGAACCTTCTTTTTCTGTAACACTTATTTCTTTAACCTCACTGAGACTGTTACCACAGTGGAATGTCATACAAATAACATTTTAAAATGCTACTTTTTAATTAACAACTTGAAATAGGTTCATTTAAATACTCAGCTTACATGGAAACACAAACGACTTTTTACTGTTTTGTGCATCTAAGATAACCTTACAGCTAATTGAAGAGGCTAACTTTAAGTGATATTGTTATTTTCAAAATGTATTCGTTGTATTCAATATGTATTACAACACATTTTTACTGTATTGAAATATATTGCAATTAGTGTTTTGCCCTATTTCCATCCCAAGTTATATTGCCTTTATTACAGGGGTAATGACGTGATAGTCAAGATGGCGACGTTCATGCCGAGGCAGGTATTTTTCGCCGTTTTATACCATTTATTACCTGTATTTATTTTTTAAATGCCGCTCACTTTCCAGCCATTCATCAAGAAAGTTACTAGTGTTTATTTCATGTTGATATTCGCTCTTTATCTGGACTTCACTAACTGCGAAATTTCTTAGAGGGATGACCTAATTAAAACTCCACTAAGAAAATTTGTGGGGAGTAAAGTCGATATATAAAGCGAATTTCAATATGAAATAAATGCTAATCACATGTTTACTGATATGGCTGGAAAGTAAGCGTAATTTAAAAATTAAACAAAAGTAATGAAGGGTATAAAACTGCCAAAAAGAACTGTCTCCGCAGGGACGTCGCCATCTTGACTATCATGTGATTACCCCCTCTGTTTATAATTATTTAAAATATTCAGAATGTTGTGCATAGTAAAATTAAGGTTACTTTTATTTTTTGTATTTTTTAAATAATAATAATTATTATTATTTTAACTATTATAGTAAATGGTATTTATTTTTTATAACAGGAAGGTCATACAATAGATTCCAAATTAATATTTGGGAACCGTCAGTCAAATAATTTTCTTTTGCATCTAGGGCAACATTCTGAACTTTAACATTGGATCAAAATATTGCCCTCTACTTCTGGATAGCAACGTGACTTTTCTAAAATGTAAATGAAATATGTGCATAATGAATTACCAACACATTAACTACATTGTTGTTCAGTGTTATTGTTATTGTTAAATTTGATTGCAACTCCAAACTTTGACTACTTGCCATAACAGTCCTTTAATTACCTGTTTGCCAGACAGCTGGTAGAATGACAGCCTCTGTCCCCAGTCAGCAACAGCTAGAACATCATATGCTTCATCCCTGATTAAACAGAACATTATTCCATTAACACTAATTAAACTTAAACTGTCATTTTCCTGTCTAAAAGAGGTCTTAAATGCCATGCCACTTCAGCTTTCAGAATGGGTTCGCATTATTGCAAACTTCCTTCCTATGAAGTTTAATATTGAAACCTTATAATAAAGTCCTAAATAATCCCTGGGGGAATTTCCGCATAAAAATTCACTTTGTCAATTACTTTGAAATTTTGAAAGCAGGAGCTTTGGTTCTTATGCCATGCACTTTTACTCATCGAGACCTACATATATATATATATATATATACCGGTATACATGGAGTTAAAAGTTGATACCTCTTACAATTTTCAAGATATACTCTCAGCTGAAACACAATTTAAACAAGAGCACCGCCTTGCGGGTGCAGACCGCTCATCTATTTTCTTTTTAAAGGTGAAGGGACTCTCAATTTCAATCACAAATTATATTATCTTCCAAAAATGCGAAAAAAAAATGCCAACTAAAAATTTTTTTCGGGGGGGGGGGGGGGGGGGAGGGGGGGAAGGGGGGGAGGGGATTCTTGGGGTGCAATGGTTGGACGGTATTTCAAACATAAAATAATAAAAATAAATATTTGTGTTTTTAACCGTTTCAAATGAAATAATTTGGGGGGGGATGGGGTGTGGGGGGGGGGTATAGTGTGAGGGTGTGGTGGTCATTTGTGAGATGATCTTAAAAAAAAAAATTGGGGGGGGGGGGGAAGAGGGCGTGGGGGATGGTTTGAGTGGAGTCTATTGTGGTATGTCAGGTATGAGTTGTTTTGTCAAAGTATCAATCAAATCTAATCATAAATAAAGAAGTTATGGCAATTTTAGCAAAATTTAATAATTTGACCTTGAGAGTCAAGGTCATTCAAAGGTCAAGGTGAAATTCAACTTGCCAGGTACAGTAACCTCATGATAGCATGAACGAATTTGAAGTTTGAAAGCAATAGCCTTGATACTTTAAAAGTAAAGTGAAGCGAAACACAAAATTTAACCATATATTCAAAGGTACTCTGTCTAAAAAAGGGCCATAATTCCGTAAAAATGACACCTTAGTTATGCAACTTGTCCTTTTACTGTCCCCTTATGATAGTTTGCAAGTGTTCCAAGTATGAAAGCAATATCTATGATACTTTAGGGGTAAAGTGGACCAAAACACAAAACTTAACAAAATTTTCAATTTTCTAAGTATAAAGGGCCCATAATTCCGTCCAAATGCCAGTCAGAGTTACATAACTTTGCCTGCACAGTCCCCTTATGATACTTAATAAGTGTTGCAAGTATGAAAGCAATAGCTTTGATACTGTAGCAATAAAATGGACCTTAACACAAAACTTAACAAAATTTTCAATTTTCTAAGTATAAAAAGGGCACATAATTCTGTCAAAATGCCAGTCAGAGTTACATAACTTTGCCTGCACAGTCCCCTTATGATACAGTTAGTAAATGTTGCAAGTATAAAAGCAATAGCTTTGATACTTAAGGAATAAAATGGACCTAAACACAAAACTTAACCAAAATTTTCAATTTTCTAAGTATAAAAAGGGCACATAATTATGTCAAAATGCACGCCAGAGTTATCTAACTTTGCCTGCCCAGTCCCCTCATGATAGTAAGTAAGTGTACCAAGTTTGAATGCAATAGCATTGATACTTACTGAGAAAAGTGGACCTAAACTCAAAACTTAACCGGACGCCGACGCTGACACCGACACCAAGGTGATGACAATAGCTCATAATTTTTTTTCACAAAAATAGATGACCTAATAAAATAACCAATGCTATCGAATTTTAAAGAAATTGTTTTGGCATTATGCAATTAAAAATAGACAATAACTCTTTAAAAAATAAAGCGAATTTACATTAAGCACTGAAGTTAAGGAAAATTTAATGCAAAATAAAAACACACACAAAAACTTTGAAACAAAATGAAATTCCTTCAAAACTTAAATGACCCTGAAACATTGACTATATGGGAAGCAGCAGGTCATTATTGTGGAAAAGTAGGCAAAATCACTCTTAAAATATAGGAGTTGCCCACAGAAGCTTTATATGTAATTTCAAAACAAAAGACAAATACTCCTTTAAAATAACACAATTGTACAACATTGACAAGATATGCTGTAGCACTTGCATATAATTATTCTGTATTTTTTTTCCAAGAATGCATGCAAACTGTAGGAAGGTTGTGCATCAAAGCTTTGTTAACTTAGTATTGAAAAAGAGACATTTAAACCTTTAAACATAACCATTAATCTTGACAGTAATTGCTGTAGAACTTAAAGATATTTTCTGTACAAGTTTGTGGGGGGGGGGGGATTCTGGGGTGGGGCATGGGGGATGGTTTGGGTGGAGTGCATTGTGGTATGTCAGGTAAGTGTTGTTTTGTCAAAGTATGAATCAAATGTGATCATAAATAAAGAAGTTATGGCAATTTAAGCAAAATGTTCAATTATCTAAGTATAAAAGGGGCCATAATTCTGTCAAAATGCTTGATACAATTGTCTGCTCTTGTTTATAGATTGGGATCATGTTGGTATAGAAGTATGCAAAATATGAAAGCAATATGTCAAAGGACATAGAAAATATTTGAGGTGGTACGCAAACTTTAACATAGATTTATCAATAATATGCATATTTTAAGTATAAAAGGGGCCATAATTCTGTCAAAATGCTTGATACAGTGGTCTGCTCTTGTTTATAGATTGGGGTCATGTTGGTAAAGAAGTATGCAAAATTTAAAAAGCAATATGTCAAAGGACATAGGAAATATTTTGGGTAGTACGCAAACTTTAACATTTGCTCGCTAACGCTAACGAAACGCCAGGGTGGGTAGAATAGCTCCACTATATATATTTCATATATAATAGTCAAGCTAATAACTCAATTGCAAAACTTTGACAATAAGCGCTGCAGCACTTGAAGATAATGAATATGAAAAAGTGCGATGAAAATCTCATGCAAAATGAAGGAAATTAGCACATAGAAGCTTTAACATATTATTTTAAACCATTAAAGGTCAATAACTACTTAAACATAACTCAATGCAAAAACCTCGACAACATGCGCTGTAACACTTGGAGATGCTAATTCTATAAAAGTTTGACAAAAAAAGCATGCAAAAAGCAGTTGCAAGGGTAATTAACTCCTTGAATGTTTTTTATCTGGAAACCTTAACAATATGCTTTGTAGCACTTAAAAATAATAATTTTGTCAAAGTTTGAAGACAAACAAATGCAAATTGATGGAAGACTTGCCAACAGAAATGCGTGATGGACAGAAGTAGGCATACACACGCACAAACATAGACGTATACCATTTCTATATCCCTATGCTAAGAGATGACAGTAAAAATTCTGGCTCGCCAGTTTGCTTGAATATTTCTCCCACTGCAATATTATTACAGGACCTACTTGGAAGGGTTCCACTGCAGGGACCAGATAGGGGATGTGTTGGCCCCTGGTCGCTCTATCTTCACCTTCTCCTCACCATTCTACAAACACACCTTCAGTTTCACTAGTATTCAAAAACAAGCAAATCACGTACAGCGGAAACTACAGGCTTTGTTTTATTTATATCCAAAATGTCTTAAGTTCAAATTGTTAAAATTCTGCAACAAATTCATTTTTTAGAGAAATACTTAAATTTAAATAAATTTCCATATTAATGATCCTTGTTGATAAAATAATTGTATAAAAAAGGTCTGTCACAGCGTGATCGACTATTCTTCCGCTTTGATATTTAATATACTTTCTATCAGCAACCTAATGTAATGACAACAAGCAAATTCTTTGAATTGATATCCCCGCCAATATACTTCTGGGCACAAAAGTTTTCTGGATTGATGGACAACGCCAACGTGCATCATCCTCTTATCCATATATATATATATACTCATACCAAGTTTCAATGATATCTGTCAAAGCACTTCCAAGACATGGCTCCAGACACACAAAAAAGCATTTTTTCAAGATCCAAAGGGCCTTAACTCCATTATTATCCAATGGTGTACAATGCCATTTGGCATGCATCATCCTCTTATCAATATATATACTCAAACCAAGTTTCAATGAAATCCGCCAAAGCATTTCCAAGATATGGCTCCGGACACAAAAAAGCACTAATTATAAATTAAATGCCAAGAAATTATGTTTTGCAATTTGTACAAATTAATGAGCTGAATTTAATAACTTCTCTTTTCAAGGTTTGAATATAATCTACCTCATTAGAAAAGTACAGCAATAATTAGTGAGCAAAAATCACTTTTTCTATTTCAGTTATAGTAACTTGGACCATTCTGACCCCAGCAGCAGTCTGTTGCAAGATCAGCATGTATCATATGTTCACAAACAATTCAGCACACAATCTCAATCCTACCAGAAGTTATAGAAAGAAAACTATACATATTTTCAGGTACAGTGACCTTGAAATTGGCCAAAAACAGGTCCCAAATACAACACCTCCGAGTCTACATGTCAGCTAAAGATAGAAGTTGTTGCACACATATGTTGACCTCTTTTTTATAGGACAAAAGGGGTAATGATGCTGCTCAATTACAGGTCCATGTTATGGCCATTTGTCATTGACATGGCATGATAATTAATCACAAAAACATGTGCAAAGTTTCAATTGAAAATCTGTAGTTGTTTCAGAGATGTAAAGTTTCTGAATGCAAACATTTTACCTCAATTTCAACTTTCACCCAAACCTTTAACTAATTTATCTGAGTACTTAAGGGAACATAGTTTTTCTCAAAGGCTGGTCAAAGTTAAAAGTATTGACCCGTGGCTGTTTATAAAAAAAACTGACCTAACATGTCAAGTATTATTTCAATACCTGTAGTGGACATAGAGAAAGGGAGTTGTTGCTAGAGAACGTTAGCCAAAGATTTTGGGAACAACAAGAGCTGTCTCTATAGGATGACAAATGCCCCCGACAAACGCTTTGATAGAAGTTATAAGCATTTTTCGAAACCTAAACGCATTTTTCGAAACCTAAACACGGACCCTCAGTTCAAGGTCAAGGGGGGGTCAACATTTGTGTGCGTATCGAAAGGCCTTATTCCATATACACATGCATACCAAATATGAATGTAACATCTGAAGCGACATAGAAGTTATGAGCAATTTTCAAAACCTAAACGCAAAGTGTGACGGACAGACGGACGGACAGTGCAATCACTATATGCCCTCCTTCAAGGAAATAATATGGAGCGAAATCATGCTTAAATGCCGACCAGATTTATGCATCTTGGTCATTGACCTCTCATGATGATCCAAAAGAAATGTGTGAAGTTTCAGAGAAATTTCTGAAATGTTTACAGAAATGTGTAGATGTTACACCCATAACTGAACCTTTTTTTCATCTTGCACACAAATTCTAAACTGACCTGTATAAGTGCGTAAAAAATACTATCAGAAAGCTGGTCACTGTTATAGGTAACAATAAGTGAATGTTTAAAAAAAACCTGAATACATATATTTAGTGATATTTCAATATTTGTGGTAGATACAGAAATTAGGAGTTATTTCATGCAAACATGATTGAGAACTTTCAAAGTAATATAAGGGACATAATGCTGCTAAATTGCAGGTCAGAGATATGGAACTTGGTCAGTTACATTACACAATGGCCCGAACACATTACACATTAAACATGTGTTATGTTTCTAATGAATACCTGTAGCCAAAACAGTGATATGGAGCTGCTGCAGTTTTACTTTAAATAGAGCATCACATGGAAGCCGTCGCTTGGGTTAGTAGAATAGCTTTGAATTTTGAATGAAACAAAACAATTAAGAGCTCATAAACGCACAAGGGCTGAACAACAGAAAAAGAATCACATCCCGAATAATGCAGGTAAAAGATGGCCTTTAAGCCTTAGCTACCTTATATAACAAGCATTGTAGCATGACCCAGCAAGTACCTTGTTTCTGATGCTGACGAGTCCATTGTACAGTCCCAACGCCAGGTACTGGCCATCATTGGTCCAGCTACAACACGTGACCCGGCTGCTCACCTTGTGTTTGGACACAGACTTCTGTTCTGGTGACCAGAGACCTACCAGTACCACACAAATATTATACAATCATGTAGTAACATTGTTATATTGTTTTTGTATAAATTGTGGTGTACCATGGACAAAGCGGCTAAATGATAATTTGGTATGACACTTTGTGATTTTGTGGTATTTTGGTATGACACTTTGTGATTTTGTGGTATTTTGGTATGACACTTTGTGATTTTGTGGTATTTTTTGGTTCAGGTAAGTATCTCCCTATCATAAATCCAATTTAGGCAGAAAGATAAATGCTATTCTTTAATAAGAGATTAATATATTGTCTCTGCAGATGTTGACTTTCAAAAGATAAATCAAGTTGTACATCAATACTTACCAACTGCACAGCATTGTTAAGACATAACAATTGAATAGTTCATTGAATAATGTGGTTGTGCTTCGTTCAGTAATAATTATGATATGCTTTTTTATACATTGTGAAAATTGTTGACTCTCATCTTGTTATCGTTAGTTATGTTATTTTACAAATTAACATGTTTGTTGTGCACAATAATGGACTTCAAAACTATTAGTGCTCCTTCAAATGTTGGATACATAAAAGAGTAGATTGAATTTTACCATTTACACATTTGAAAAACTTATATGGAAAACATTGTCCAACAAAACCTTCAACATTTATAATAAAAAGTATAAAACTACACACAAAACAAACTATAAAATATTAAAGATTAAATGCTTCTTCTTTAAATAATTTAATTTTGGCAAAAACTCTCTTTCTTATTTCTTAATGTTAAAATTAAAATATGTAAAATATATATCATCATGTATTTTAATTTAGTAATGGTCAGAATGCTGAGTTTGGATGGTTTTATGTATAAATTTACAAATATTGGCAAAAACACTTCCATAGAATGTCTGATCCCATGCAAACAAAAAGCAACATTTGGCTAAAATGTGAAGCCTGATTATCTTCCATAGAAATAACTTAAAAACAAGGGCTGTTTGTAAAACATGCATGCCCCCCATATGGGCTGTCCGTTGTAGTGGCAGCCATTGTGTGAATACGATTTTTGTCACCGTGACCTTGACCTTTGACCTAGTGACCTGAAAATCAATAGGGGTCATCTGCGGGTCACGATCAATGTACCTATGAAGTGTCATGATCCTAGGCAAAAGCGTTCTTGAGTTATCATCCGAAAATCATTTTACTATTTCAGGTCACCGTGACCTTGACCTTTGACCTTGTGACCTCAAAATCAATAGGGGTCATCTGCAAGTCATGATCAATCTACCTATGAAGTTTCATGATCCTAGGCGTATGCGTTCTTGAGTTATCATCGGAAAACCATTTTACTATTTCGGGTCACCGTGACCTTGACCTTTGACCTAGTAACCTCAAAATCAATAGTGGTCATCTGCGAGTCATGATCAATCTACCCATGAAGTTTCATGATCCTAGGCGTATGCGTTCTTGAGTTATCATCCGGAAACCATTTTACTATTTCGGGTCACCGTGACCTTGACCTTTGACCTAGTGACCTCAAAATCAATAGGGGTCATCTGCAAGTCATGATCAATCTACCCATGAAGTTTCATGATCCTAGGCGTATGCGTTCTTGAGTTATCATTCAAAAACCATTTTACTATTTCAGGTCACCGTGACCTTGACCTTTGACCTAGTGACCTCAAAATCAATAGGGGTCATCTGCGAGTCATGATCAATGTACCTATGAAGTTTCATGATCCTAGGCCCAAGCGTTCTTGAGTTATCGTCTGACAACCACCTGGTGGACGGACCGACAGACCGACCGACCAACAGACCGACATGAGCAAAGCAATATACCCCCTCTTCTTCGAAGGGGGGCATAATAACAGTCAACAAACGAATCTTTTAACTGAACATCTTTCTACCTTTCACAAGCCCTTGGACAAAGCTCTGGTTAAAAGCCTCATCATATAAGGCACCATAGTAAGCCAAAGCTATTAAAACAATAGGTATGTTGTCAAATGGCTCTACGCCAATATTTGTTTTCTTAGTATTGATATATTAAATGAGATGGCAATGAACAATACCAGGATATATATTGCCAATTAAAACATGAAAGGAACCTGTTGACAGATTTTTCTTTCCTTCAAAAAATAAAATACTATTGTATACAAAAGATCAAATTATTACTAACACTGTGAATACAGATATATATCTTAAATAAAGCTGTGTTAACTAGGAATTATATGGTGATTTTGAGAAAATTATTAAGTATACATAAAACACATAAGTTTGACTGTTTGTGTTGTTTTTGTTAAAATTGCTGACAACAATCGGATAGCTTACATTACGTTTAACTCCTGTAGCCAGTTTTGTATGTTTATTTCTTATCATTATTCTTCAACGGTTTATGTCAATTAGCTTAAATCTGTTAATTTAATACACTGAATGACCAAATTCAAAAGATGTGCCTTTAATTAACCCAAACAAACACAATCCATACATTATGATACATGTTCTAAGAATGGAAAAACTATTTCCCATCATAACTCTTGAATATGCTTTTAGATTAGAACATAATAACTTTTACCATAATTAACCATAATTTGAAAAACAAAAAAATAGCAAAATATTGCAAACCTTCTTGCTACATGCACTCATCTACCGGTACATGTAATGGGCCAAGAATAATACTGTATTATGTTTTACTAGAATGCAATTGAACCTTGATTTAAGTTTAGGTACTGTTTCATGTTGTTTTCACACTTGGCCAAAAGATGTGTGATAATGGATTTACTTTAATTATTAAGAAGGAAATCCAAATGAATGCCCATGACCTATTTTACTAACCATATTATATTTCTTTAGTTTGAATTTGTTGGAACATAAAGCATAATGAGGAAAAGAATAGCCCCTGAAGGAGGCAGGGGACTTATCTTGGTCTAAGAAATAATCAACCTACCAAAATCTGTCACTGCACAGCTGGCTAAGGAATGGGTCACTGGGTTGTAGGCCATGCACTGGATAGCATCGTTATGTCTGAAATTATACACTACAGCAATACATTTAATTCTTATGGGCATTTAAAGTACATAATTTCTATTTCAGAAAACAATCTTTAAAATGTTTACAATCATGATATTGTTTAGTATTAATATAAATTAATAAAGTCACAATATATAAGAAAATGTTCATTATAAGGGGGAAACAGCAACAGAAACTTACGTATATTTCAATATTCCCTCAAGTTTATTGGTCCAAATGATGACACTTTTATCAGCAGATCCAGATGCAAAACGCTTTCCATCTTTTGCATAGCACACGCAGTGAACAGCATCTTTATGGCCTTTCAGTGGCTGGATTAAAGTGCCATCGTTTGTATCATAAACCAAGACACGATTTCCAGCAGCAACAATAAGCTGACTCCCATCAGGTTTGAAGCATAAATCCCAGATACTGAAAATAAAGAATTATATTCAAATTCGTTCCTCAATACTTTTGTTTTGCTAGGTTTTTACAAACTTTTTTACAGTTTTTTAGAGCCTAAATAGCCATACATAAAAAGATAACACTTTATATGCTCTTTATCATCCATGTTCTGCCACTTAATAGAACTTTATTTTTATGTGTATTTTTGTTTACTTTCTTAGCTTATTTTGGCTGAGTGAAATAATTTGAATCTTCCAGTAAACAATTATCAATTGGGCTGGCCATTTTTTATTTAAAGCTAGAATGTACCAGTGGTTACTAATTCATCAAAATTATTTTTTAGCAGAAATGTCATGCATGTTTTCTGAACACATATGGTTAAAAATTAATCGCATTTTTATTTTCAGTAAAGAAGCAAACTCTATTGTTTATTATTTGTTTTGCACATGAAATCAGAATATTACTTTAATACTGTAAAAGAAACAAAATGGTGGACACACTGTTATGACTCCAAGACACACTGTAAATCGTATCTTCATTGAAAATAAGATCTGAACAATGTAAAAGCACAGCAGCTCTTGTGCTTTAAACATACTTCATAATTATTTCCCAAAAGATTAAAGTTTGAAATGGATGAAAAATTAAAACAATTAATTTTGTTTCAATTAGTCATTAAAATGATATTTAAAATATTTGAAACTCAATGCAATAATTTTGTTACATTCATAACGGTGTAAATTATTTTTTAAAAGATTAATGTTTATTGCAGATGAAAGTAACAATAAAAAAAAAATCCATACAAGGCACAATAAATTTACATATTTATTATATTATAATTTATAAATCTCATAATACATTGACTGTTTTTAATTTATTTCTCATTTTTTACTTTTTTATTTGCATGGTTTATTTATAATCGAAAATAATATTTTCCTACAATTATTAATAATGTAAAAATTAATATGCAACAGTCCAGGGAGCTATTGTGATACGACCGAGCGCTAAAAAATGCCCCTTCGACAAAAAACAGCGCTCCAAAGTGCCATTATGACAAAATAGTCCCCCTCCCCTGCTCTTTTTAAATCCTTGCTGGGACACTGACTGATATATGAGAAATGAATTATTTAATGCAAAGAAACACTTTTAATTAAGTAGTTTATGTATTTCCAACGCGAAGAGCCACAGGTACTTGAAAAAAATTGTTGGTCCTTATATATATAATAAGAGAAAAGGTATCCAACGATGATTTCACAGGTGTATTGAATAACACAATGCAACAGCATAAAAGATCAAACAATGCACACATATGTCATTGTGGTTGCCAGCAGGAAGCGTCCATCAATGATAAAACACCTTTTATTTTATGAAAATCGTCCAAGTATGTCCAAAACAGCCAAAAGTTTCACAAATAGCACCCCAAAATGAAAGTGTGTTATTCCGGACGTCCAGCTGTCAGTAATAAATGAAGGCGATTTTCAGTCCATTGTTCACACTTAAACAAGAACTTTGCTATAAACACCACGTACGTTTGTCATTTACTCAGTTTGCCATCTAACTACGTCGTTCTTTTGTAACGACACAACAAAAATACTCAGAAAAAGTAGAAAATACACCAAATATGATATGAATCCATTTTATTGATGGTACGCGATAAAATTTTATCTTGTTATCGATTGGTTGAATAAGTCGTAAATTATAGAACAAGTTTACCAATTTTATTTTCAACCAATCGAAACGTCTTCTGTCCATTACACCGATTTCTGCCTCAAAATGATGGTCATGAAAGTACACTAAATCATATATGTGATGTTTCTTCTGAATTTCCGACTTTTTACCGTTCAACTGGGACTTAAGAACGCTGTAGTTCGAAGGCAAACTTAGTAAATGACAAACATTCGTGAACTTTATAGCAATGTTCTTATTTTATTGTGAAAAATCGACCGAACATCGCCTTCATTCATTACTGACAGCTAGACGTCCGTAATTACACACATTGATTTTGGGGTCATATTTGTTAAACTTTTTGGACATACTTGGTGAATTTTCGTCACATAAAAGGTGTTTTATCATAGATGGACCCTTCCTGCTGGCAACCACGACATAAGTGTGCATTGTTTGATGGTTTCTGCTGTTGCATTGTGTTATTCAATACACCTGTGAAATCAGCGTTGGATACCTTTACTCTTATTATATATATAAGGACCAAAATTTCTTTTTTAAGTACCTGTGCGAAGAGCTAAATTGAACATCTGCATTTCTAAATTCTATTACCCCACCCACATCTTTAGAACATGACTTGTAACAACCCACTAGTCTTTTAGCCCCAACATTTATTAGATAGGTGCTTAATGTATTTTTCAATAGGTGACTTATAAAATCAAGTCATACCATTGCTCTTGTTTGTCTTTGTCGTGGACTTTATCCACCCAAGTTGGAACAGCTCTCATCTCCAATGAAGCTTTGGAATTTCCAAACTGCGCATGTGCAAAGATTTATTGAGTACTAAAAATTTTATACCAACAAGCAAATAATACGACAAAAATACGGTTAAAACCTACTATGCTAAATTCCGGATTTTTTTATTCAGATGCAAATAAAAGGCATATGTGTGTAGTATTTTTTTTATAGAGTTGTTATAAATATTATGATTATAGGTGCTACCTAATTTACGGGCAAAAGCTTTTAAAGTTTTTTTGATAACCATGTATTTTTAATAAATATATGGACATGATTGTGTTCAAAATATTAGATCTATAATTGTTGCAATAATAAAGTAATGCATCCAAACAAATCAATCTAAACACGAGTTACATGTTCCTAGCTTAAAGATCTAGCATCTAATTTTTTTTCTAGCCACAGGAATTTAAAGCTGGTTCGGTGGCTGTGGTATAGTGGATGGGGTGTCTGTTAACTTGCTTAGTCACTGGGAGGTCTCTGTATTGATCCCTTAAGTGGGTGCATTCTTAAGATATACTATGGCGTACCATTTGGGTTGAAAGTCAAGAAGACCTACAAGGTAAAAAGAGAAATGTACGTAGAAGTACAATAATTGTACGTCGACATACACATATAAAATACACTTCGAAGTATATATTTGTACGTCAAAGTACAATTTGTACTTCGACATACATGTTTGTACTTCGACGTACACATATTCTGAACAGCCAATCAAAAAACTTGACTCTTGAGCCGCTTTTCCTTCAGATTTATTCATAATAAATGTTTAAAATCTCTTTTTTAATTGAGGACAAAATGAATAAAAAAATATCAGAATGGCAAAAAAAACCCACATAGAAGTTTCAAGTATTTAATGCATTGAAATAGATTATATACAAATTTGAAGAAGATTCAATTGTTACCTTTTACAAATTAAAATTGTTCAGCATATTGTGAGTATTTATTGATCATGCGGGGCGGAGGAAATTCCCAACGGTAACCAAACAGTTACCAAAAATTAACGGGATAAATAATGTATAATAACCTCCCCATTGGTCGTATTTTGTGATTACCATAACTTGCATAAGTCAGAGGTTAATTCCGCCACGCCAGGTCAATACATACGCACAATATCTATGAGTTAGCGGTCGAAAGTCGCATATTTTGGTATAAATAATAATAATAATAATGTTTAATAAATACGCACAATATCTATGAGTAAGCGGTCGATAGTCGCATAATTTGGTATAAATAATAATAATAATAATAATAATAATAATAATAATAATAATAATAATAATAATAATAATAATAATAATAATAATAATAATGTTCAAAGTCAAATATCTCTAAAAGCAACAGATGTAAGGTATCTTCTGATTGGCTAACACTCAAGGGTTGGTGAAAATCGTACGTCGAAGTTCATTTCTCGTTCTACCTAGTAGGTCTTTGAGACTTTCGACGTCATGGTACGTCATATAGATACTAAGTACTGGTCCTACCCAGGAAACAGTTTGTTTCATCAAATGTCTCAATTCAACTTGACAGCTTGCTAAAGCAGTTGCATTTAGTATACAGTACACTGTTTTAACATAATCAAAATCATGTGATGTGTCAAATCAATTTTGATTGACAAATTGGACAGGATTTTTTTAATCCAATAAGTTTAAGACTGTCAAATAACACACACTACGTATTGAAAGCCATGCCTGGAGCTTTCGTCTGTACACCACTGACTTCATCAGAAGAATGATTTCTACTGTTGGGAAACGTTAACAACGCTAATTGTTTTCTTATTTATTATCAATGTATAATTATGTGTAACAGCATAACAACATACTTGTTTCGCAATTTAAATATTTAATAAATACAGGTATCTTGCAGGTTTCTAATTTTCGTTCGCAAACTATTGTTGAATAGTTTAAATCTTGTCGCCACTAAAAAACTAGCCATTTTGTAGCAATTCTTAAATCAGTCTAAACTGCATACACTAAGCTCTATAGTTACAATTTGAATGCAAATATTAGAATGCATCATGTTATATCATCCATATTTTTTGTAAACATTCAAATAACACAGTACATATATAAAAAGGTATGTGGTATTGTGTGGAGATACAAAACACTTCACATCATTTATTTGCACATAAAATAATAGTTACAAAATAAGTATTACTAAAACACTGTCATTAACCTACAGTACAATAATATTTACGTATATGAAATTACAAAGTGGTGTTATTTTATTACCTTTTACAAAATTAACTAGCCATAAAACATTTACCATGGATTAACAAGTAACCACCAATTTATTAATTACACAATAGAAAGGAAATCATATTAATTGCATTATGCATTTACTAAACAAGCTATTTGCTACTGTTTAGAATGACACTATCTTACTTAAAATGATCACAACAGGTACTTAGTG
Source organism: Dreissena polymorpha (assembly GCF_020536995.1). Lineage (NCBI taxonomy): Eukaryota > Metazoa > Mollusca > Bivalvia > Myida > Dreissenidae > Dreissena > Dreissena polymorpha. Next base: position 50,341,091 of record NC_068355.1, on the reverse strand, counting down.
CTTTTACATACTTGTGCTAAGTTTTGTATTACTAGTTTGACATTTATTAGCAGACACTTGTCGATATACAGACTAAATTTGCATGGGAACTTTCATATTTTTTCAGCATAATTGCCTTCAAATTGTTAATTTAACAACCCTTTGACATTGTTTGCACATCTGATCTTATTATACTATAGCTGATTTTTGTTTATAGATAGACAGATAAAGACTTTTCAAAGTTCTATAAAAGTTCACACATGTTCCATCCAAGTAAACCAACAGAAACAATAAAGACACCACAGATAATAACTGTCTGTATAGCTTGGAAATTTTGATAGTTCAGGAATCCCTCCTTTGTTGATTTCTGTAAACCAAAACTGTCAGTTTTGCTGGATAGAATGGCTTGTGTGATGCCCAGCTCTTGCCTTGGCAGAACAGCTTCTAAAAACGGAAAACCAACAAATATCTTAAAATTTGATCAATAATGCAGACAATATATAATGTTTTTTGTCGATTTCGAATCTGAAAGATTTTTTACGTAATATTGTGGAACGAAAATCCAACGGTATCGGATTTTGTGGTTTTAGGCCTAAACTTATTATAGTGGTATGTAACCTTTCGGGATATCGGTAAAGTGCGAGCAGACGAGGTGTAAATACGTTTACAATTAAAGCTAAAATACTAAAAAGTTAGATCGGAATATCTTTAAATTTTGTGAATAAATGTGTTTCTGATGGATAACAACGACAACTTACCAGAAGATTGCTCATGATCACACGTAAAACTTCTTTCTGAGAGCGAATGGAAAATGCGTCACGAATTCTGACAAATAAACAGTAGGGTGTCGTTGTTGAAATACCGAAAGAATACTGGAAGAATAGAGATGCCAACTATAATGCTTAAAACAAATATTTTTTTATCAAGCGTTTGTGATTTGACAGGATAATAATGACAATAAGATCTTGAAAAGATCAAAGCAAATAAATTCGACAGTAATCTAAGATTCGGCAATATATTTAAGACGGGTTATGTTCGCGAAAATTGTGTTTGGTAAAGACTGTCGCTATATGTAGTGAAACCAGTCTTCGGCTTATACCCACTGAAAATGAGTATTCAGGGGAGATAATTGAGTAAAGACTTAATTCTGAAAGGGTTGCGAAGAAAAACAAATAATGCGAGAATATTTAGTGCGATTCGCTACACAATTTTGATATCATTGATATAATTTTTCCTGAGGAATGTATTTACCTGTGATTTAGCATATGTCAAAGTGTTTTTGATTTGATCAAGGTCATAAATAGCATCGCGAAAATATATGTCGCGTGGCAAATTTTTTTGAGACCATCCCTATGTGGTATTCTTATGTAATTTTATGTATAAATTTCCATATGTATGAACGGTCAACGCCCGCTTCGCGGGCTTTTGCCCGTAATACAGTAAGGTAATTAGAGAAGATATTTTAAATATTCTGTTAAAAAAGATCATACTCATTTAAAAACGTAAGGACCTTTATAAGTCGTGGCGGTATTGAAAATTTACGAAACGATTACCGTGGTAGATGCTTTGCCTATGTAGAGGCCAAATTTTTCCTCACATATATCAAAATGAAATTATAGAGTTGCATTCAAATTAAAAAAGTTGAAGCATCATAAAAGATCGATCGGCTTATAATCGATCTATTGTTTTGTTTCAATTGTTCAACAAGTGGTGGAGCAAATGATAAGTAGGTCATGCTTAGAACTGGAATTGTCGTTAAGAACAGGAGTTGGCGCAAATGCACATTTACAATGTTACAAATTGACATGTTTTATATCTACGCTTCTGTCGTATTATGTTAACAGAATTTGCAATACTATAAACGCCCCGTCTTTCCAATCTATTCATTGGTTGAGTATGTTTTGACGATAAGGTAATCATTACAGAGTATTTTGCCAATACTTAAAGGATTTAGCCTATCTGTAAGTCTGTGTTATTGATCATAACGTTAAACAACTTTTTGCGATTTCGTCATCGGGCGTTTTCCATCCCCGTTCGTGATTCGCTTCCATGTTTGTAACACTGTAACCTAATTGGGACCAATACACCCCACATCAACGCTGAACGCCGCTACTGTACATATGAAAAGCAATATGCAACTTAGGAAAAAATCTTTGAAATGTATGTATAAGCATAACAATTTTCATCAAATGCAGTGAATAAAACTCTTTAAATTTATATTAATAGAGGGTTTAACGATTTTTAGGAAAACAAGATTAGTTCTATCGGATGTTCAAATGCCTGTACCATTTGTTCGGTGTCCACGTGAAACGTACATGTCTCGCAGACCTACAGTAGGATGGAGCCTACGAGCGACTTGCATAGCCTGATCTTGGTGGGGAAGCTGATGGAACTGTTTTTTTAACACCCTGCTCAGTCTTGTCATCGCTTCGGTCGCCATGGCAATTCTTATTCGGACCTCAGCGGTACTGGTACCATCCTTGGACAGGGTTGCTCCCAAATGCTTGAAGCTTGTCACTTCTTCCAGCTTCTCGCCGACCATGGTGATGTATGCACTAGTGTTGGTCGTGATGTTTAAAACAATCTTCTACTTGTCCGTGCTGACCTCCATCCCGTGTGCTCAGGTCTTTCCAAGAGACTGTCGGGGAGATCCTGAAGCTCAATGCTGGTGCCACCCACGAGGTCAATGTCATCAGCGAATCTCAAGTTGGAGAAGGAAAGGGTCTTCCACAATTGCAAATAGAGGTGTGGTCGTCATGGAGAGGCTCATGCATTATCTTCTTAACGAAAAGGTTAAACAGGACGGGAGAAAGCAGAATTCCCTGACAGACGTTCACGGATGTCCTGAAGAAGTCCCCCCGCTGTCCATTGAGAAGTACTGCACTGCTGGCGTTTCCCTATAGCTTTTGGATGACCTGCACCAGCCCTTCGTCAATATTGAATCCTTAATTTAAAATACTATACACCACAGCAGTCAAACGCTAACTTAAAGTCGATGAAGTTGTGGAAGAGCTCAAGTTGGTGTTGCAGGTGTTTCTCAATGATGACTCTGCAGTTGAAAATCTGTTCCAATGTGTTCCGCCCAGCTCTGAATCCAGCTTGCTCTTCGGCCAGCATTTCTTCGGCATTACTTTCCGATCGAATGAGGATGATTATTAGCATGACTTTTCTGGGATGGCTGATGAGGCTGAAGATGCGGTTATTTTCGAACACCTTAAGATTGCCCTTTTTATGCCCTCTTTTGAAGAAAAGGGGGTATATAGTGTTCGCACTGTCCGTCTGTCTGTCACACTTTCGTGTCCGCTCTTTAATTCAAATAGTTTTCATCCGATCTTTATGAAACTTGGTCAGAAGTTGTATCTAGACAATATCTAGGTCAAGTTCGAATATGGGTCATGCCGGGTCAAAAACTAGGTCACGGGGTCGAAAAGACAAATCCAAGGAAAGTAATAAGCTTTAAATGGACATAATTATCTGACCTACCAAATTATATATTTTTGTTAAATAAATCAAAGCGGCGCAGTAGGCGGCATTGTGTTTCTGACAAACACATCGTGGTAAAAGGTCACGGTCATCCTTCAAGGTCTAAGGTCAAAATACAAATCCAAGGGAAGTTATAAGCTTTAAAGGGAGATAATTATTTAATTTTGAACATAGCAACTTGATATTAGGCATTCATGTGTATCTCATGGAGCTGCACATTTTGAGTGGTAATCTACAGTCACGGTAGTGGCTTTTAATTATTTGCTACTTAAATAGAGATTTGTTAGAGACAATTATTTCAAAGGGAAGTAATTTATATAATTATAAATCTCAGATTATATATTTCCTTACCAAGAATTTAAGTTCTTTTCACAGTTACTGTACAGATTCTTTATTTTGATTACTTACTCAAATAATTGACTTGCCAAAGGTTTTTTAAATGATATAATGATCATTTCATTCCTGTACTAATTTGTGAATGGTAGGGTTCATTACATACCTGTGGACTTACGTCCATAAATACATGATGAACTCTGGCTATGATCTCTTTGATAAACCACAGGCCTTGGTTGTCAGTGATGTCTGACTTGGTCATTTTTGACTGTCTACAGACCCCCCCCCCCCTCCCAGGTTCGATTGGACAAATCCAAGGGAAGTAATAAGCTTAAAGGGAGATGATTTCTATACCTGCCAAATGATAAATATACATTTTATTTCAAAGCGGCGCAGTAGGGGGCATTTTGTTTATGACGAACACATCTCTTGTTTTTATAAACTGTCAAACTTTATGGTCTTAAACCTTTTGGCAAAATTATATTCTTAATTTGATATATATATATATATATATATATATATTCTTGACCAAGTTTCAGACTTTGGGTTTATAACTTGATCAATAGTTCAAATTAAGGAAAAAGATTATGCGCACTCTATGCGCACTCTTGAGGGCACATTGTTATGCCCCCGGATCGAAAGATCGGGGGCATATTGTTTTTGGCCTGTCTGTCTGTCATTCATCATTCATTGTGTGTGTCCCAAAACTTTAACCTTGGTTGAAGTTTTGCAATAACTTTTGCATTATTGAAGATAGCAACTTGATATTTGGCATGCATGCGTATCTCATGGAGCTGCACATTTTTAGTGGTGAAAGGTTAAGGTCATCCTTCAAGGTCAAAGCTCAAATACATGGCTTCAAAGCGGCGCAATTGGAGGCATTGTGTTTCTGACAAACACATCTCTTGTTTGGTAGTGGGGTCTGACCCGTGACTAGGCTCTCCTTGGGCCACTTCTTCTCCTAGATCTTTTGGCAATGCGCCGTCATTGCAGCTGTCGTTGCCTCTCCTCCATGTTTAATAAGCTCGGAAAGGACTTTGTTCACTCCAGGAGATTTTTTTTGCCTTTAGACTACGCATTGCCTCATCCATCTCTTCCTTAAGTATGGAAGAACTTTCGTCGTCCGCTTCTGGTCTGTGATCGTTCTGAAGAAGACTGCATGGAGTCTGGTTGTAGTGGGTAGTTGTAGAGGTCACTGCAGTATGCATTCCACCTGTTTAGTACTGCGGCACTCTCGGTCAGGACATTCCCGTCAGCGTTTGCTATAACACTGTAACAGGGCTGACTAATGTTCCTGAGGGTTAGAGTTTATGTTACACTGTATATATTTTACAGTCTTTATTATGAATGATTCTGACCTGTTTTAACTGATATGGTCAAATTTTTATTACAACTATATTTTCGAATGGATGGAGCGTGTGAATGTTCAGAATACATTTATAGCTTATTTTCTTTGAATAGTGCTAAAATAAACAAGCACATTATTTACTAAATTAAAGCCATTTATTAATAACGTTGTGATACGACTTTCAGATTATATATAGCCCTTTTGCGCCACCTACTGTTCTTAGCGATTCCTCTATGGCATTGGCTACAATGCTAAGATTTATAAGTTATGAAAGCAAATCTTTGATGTGATTACACATATAATTATGTGTTTTTTGTTTAATCGTAACACATGCAAAATTATCAATTCGTGGAATCAAAACATTACCATGTCATAAGTAATAAGGTCATCTTGTTTCCACATTTTTGATGATTGTGTTTCTATACATTTATGGGTCAATTCATTTCCGTCGAATAACCATTCAGTGTCTGATTTTTAAGTTGAAAAAAATAGTGAAATGTTTTAAACCTAAAACGTCCGGTCATTAGCGCTCCATCGGCAGTATCATCGGCTCGTGAATAATGCATCTTAAAAAAGAAATGCCACCAGTGATTAGCGGTCGTGTGTTTACCATACTTACCGGTAAGTATCAAATGTGTTATATAATCTATCTGGAAGAAACTAAGGCCTAAAATTTGTGTTAAATATATGTTCAGTTAACAGTAATATATGTTAAGTATATAGGCGTCCATGGCTCAAAAGAAAACCGTCATACCGACCTGAGTATGATTTGTTATTCTGTCATGTGAAAAATGCACGGGGCGCAGCTCATTATTCAGAGCAGTGCGGAATCATTTATTTTTGCGGAAGTCGAATTTTTGCGCGGTTTTCTCTCACGCTTGAGCGAATTAATTACATGTTTACTTATTTATCAATTTGCTAGCTTAACTGGTCCCCCGTTTAATATAACCGTTGACTCCGTTGACTATAATATACAACAGGTACAGCTAATGTATCGGCGATTTTAATTGGATAACGCGAAGACCAATCGGGAGCGCTGACGTTAGAATGTTATGGTTCGCACGCGGGTTTTCCCAAATAATGTTGTTTTAATCTCTCTATCATTTCGTTGATAACTAGATCAAATACAAAGATTCACATGGTCACAAATCAAGAATTTCCACCTTTAAGTAACGTGAGGATATTATGTATCATGCAGTATTCAAGTTGCATATGTATTATGAATCTTATTTTACTAGAACGAGCTTTTATTCTTACCTGTCAGCTGTCAAAATTCGGGAAAATAAACCGGAAATGGTACACGGATTACTTCCCCTGATTTCTTCTAAAAATAACTGGTCCAATTTTGGACCGGTAAATTAGCCTGTACCGATCCCTATATAGAGAGTATGCGAGATATAAGGGGAGGTAACCAGTCTATTTGCTAGCATATTCGCAGTGTAGACGTACATTTGCATATACATTTAAAAAAATAACGGTTAAATTTGTCGATAAATTTGAACCTGTTATACGAGGCATACGAGTTTAACACGTAATCATAATCCGTTAAATCACGATCAATTGAGATACAGCCGGATTGCAATATTATATACTCGTCAGGTCTTTTATCTAGCCACCCCATCAATGGCCGTTAACATCCTATGAGTGTTAAGTTCACGTGTTTATTTATCTTTCAATAAAGTAACGCAGTGGATCAATTAAAGGCTTTCAAACCGAATGTCATGTGTTACGCTTAACTTTTTTCACAATATGACTCTTGCTGACTGTTTTGTTATTACTATGTTATATATGATATGAAATAAATTGATCTCTGCATGAAATGCATGTTATATATTTACTCAATTACATAATTACGTTATTGCTAATGTAAAAAATACCGGTAATCCATTCGCATTAATTTGATTTTAAATGTTTCAAGTAGCATCGGTACACACACGGTTACTTTCATGCTGTAATGTTTATCGAATAAGACAACAACCACTTTGTGTAATCTTAATTTAGAGTTGGCTACGGATGTAATATTGTGATGATCAGGTCAAATACATCGCATAATCATTAAATGTGTTTGCAAGAAAAGCGCGCGAAAATAATACTCATTATTACAACGTCACGTTAACTCCGCAGCGTGGGCGTATTCGTTGACGTATAAAAACAATACAGCGCTGAGAAAAACAAGTGCATTAGTGCTATAATAAATCGCGGTCTTCACATTTGTGCGCTGGTTCTAACATATACCACCCGTGTGTTTCGTAAGCGACCTTCTCATCCGTAACTAAACGAACACTGCCGAAACCTCTATCAGGAAGCGAAGAGGACGGACATTTATTTAAAATGTCGTCTGACTTGGGATTTGCGTTGTTTATTTTCGTGGCAATTGCCGGGACAGCGACTTGTTCGTGGATAAACCCTTTTGATCAGTCGTAAGTATAAATTATAAGTACATTTGTTTCGCTAGTTTTTATCTTTTTAAATGCGAAAAGCGATTATTTATATATATCTTTTTTAAAACTAGTCCTAGTTTATTGTATTTTGGTGTGCAATATATTTAGATTATTGTTTTTAATTGTTTAACTTTTTGAGTTTCTTCTTCTCGAAAGGTCTTTTTGGTTTGTATTGTTTAAATGTGTATTATATGATCGTTATTATCGTCACTTTCATTTTCCCCGTCATCGCCACAATCATCGTCATCGTCGTCATCAGCAAATGCATTCATTATAGTAATAGAAATCATTATGATCATCAAGACGACAAACCCCGTCATTAAAGGCCCAGTCTCACTATGATGCCGGTGGAGCCCCGGTGCGTGATCCGGGATCTACCGGGATGACCGGGGATGAACCGGGGCTCCACCGGGGACGACTGGGATGAACCGGGGACGAGCGGGGCTCCACCGGGAAAGTATTTAAATGTGTAATACCTCCGGGACATTGTGTACACACCGGTCTTACTGACCTGTGTACTAACGCGAAAGGAATTGTGGGTAGCACTTCTTTTACGATTGAAAAGTGAAAGCGAAAGCATGTCAGGTAATCGTGCTTCTGAAATCGCTATCAGTCTTAATAGAGATTCAAAACCACATTTAAACATAATTAAATAACATTTCTTAAAAAAACATTCCGTTTAAAACACACAATACATAACGATTTTTCTTTCATCATTAACATTTTCATTCCTACGCAGAACTACTTTGGCGGAAGCATAATTCCCCAAACCAGGGGAATGTGATGCGTCTTAGAATAGAGGTGACAATAACGTAGTGACGTCACCATCTATGTATAGAATGACCTCCGGATGAACCGGAGTCAACGGCAACGACCGGCGCGGCACCGGGAACAACCGGGACGGCACCTTGAACAAACGGGACGGCACCGTAGCTCCACCGGGCCCATACAGACCCCGGCAGAGCTACGACAACGCTCTGTTTGTCGCCCGTTGTGCCCAGGTGGAGCCCCGGTGAATGCTGGCAGAGTTCCGGTATAGCTAGGTACATCGGTAAAACGGCGCTCTGCCGGGTCGACACCGGCATTTACCGGGGCTCCGCCGGGGCATTACCGACGACGACCGGGGTTAAAACGGGGCGTTGCCGTAGTTCTGCCGGGGTATGATACCGGTATAGCCCCGTTTAGTGCCGACGGTGTTTACGGTATACCAGGGCTCTGCCGGACGCTGCCGGCTTTCACCGGGGCATTACCGGGGCTCTGCCGGGGCCTCACCGGGATAAACCGTAGCTAGTCCGTAGTTGACCGGGACTCGCCGGATTGTTGATCGGCTTCAACCGGGGCGGAACCGGGAATTAGTGTGACCGCGTGAAAAAAAACTACGAATCATCACGGTTCTTGCCGGTCGACCGGCGTTAGCAACCGGAATGGACCGGGCTCTACCGGAAATAGTGAGACTTGGGCTTAATACTAGTGAATACCACCATGATCACCACTGGGCGACAAACGATTTTAAAAAGCGCTTTTAATTTTCTTTACTGCTGCTCAATATCGACTAAATGTACATTCATCGCAATCGATAGATAAGTCAGAATTCAGTTCAAGTGTGATTTGGACTGAGAACAGGACAATAACACATACATTCTAAACCACCCGCAAGTAATACAGGTCAAACTGATTGTATTTGAGGATTTGTTTTCTACTTTAGTCACACTCGTTTGAAACTTTGCCAAGTAGCATATTGAACTGTGGGTCGCATTCTAAATCAATACGTTGAAAGCGATTAAAAAATGTACGCCTGGCTGCACATAATTTATAATGCAAATTGCATCCGAGATGGCACGAAGTTTCAACGATTCAGATTCTTTAACTTGTGAAGCATTATGCTTTTTTATGAGCTGATAGGATCTTGTAAATTTAAACATATCGACGTAAATGAATATTTTGGCTGAGTTGTCAACTGCCTCTATCACCCCAAAAAGCAATAACACATACATCGTTCCGTTCTATTTACGACAAGCCTTGACCTCACGGGTTGCTCGGCACACATGTATTGCAGTGCGGTGTTTGTTAAAAAGGTTAAGATGGGGATTCGCACTCGACGTTAAGCCTTAATGCGTTGTTATATCGGTGCTCCACATCGAACAAATAAATATACAGGCCGCCTTTGGCACGGTGCGTATAATTAAATCTTACCGGGAACTTACATACCAAGGGCCACCTCTTGCATGGCGCGTATTATAGAGATCTTACCAGGCACATACAGTCATAGAGATGGCGCGTATTATAGATCTTACCAGGCACATACAGTCATAGAGTCGTCTCTGCCACTGTTATTATAATTTAGTTCCAACATGGCACTGCCAGACACTTGGTCGCATCTTGGTTTGTTCGGATAGAAACAATTTCCCCGTGAGACAGAGGTCTCACTACAAAATGTGTTCTCATATGAAACAACATGTTCGCAGAAGCGTTATTACAAAAAACAACACCACCATACAATTGCACTAAATTCGGCTGTACATTGTGATGTGCGTTGAAATAAACCGAGTGGTTATCCGCATTTCAACCTACTTAGCGTCAGACAATACATGAAGCTTCATAACAACATAACAATGATGAAGAGTGTGCTTATTGTCAGATATTTCAGTAGCAATTAAGGTTACATGTACATAATATGTAAACGCCATTGCGCTATAAAAGTCATGCTTAGTTCTAATTTAAAGACTGTATCTTGTATAATATTGTACTTGTATTACAGTTATCTTTATTATTAACTTACAAACGATACTGTTTTGTTGTTTCCTGAAGACGATTGATCACTGTACGCGTCTTTTGTCATTTGTGTTCAAGTCGCTCTCATACCCTATTGTGATGGTCGTTTTCTGCCATATCGTTCTTGAGTCTCAAATATGTATTGCATCTATGCAACACATGTATTTATATATAGATGTGTGTTGATTTGTTCAATATGATACAGATAATGACAATAACAATGATATATTTCAATTAAGTAAATACGGACTCGAGAGTGACATTTACTGAGTTGTAAATTCATAATACACAAATATACGTGCCGAGTATGGATAAACTGTGCAGACCAATATTGAAACGAACAGTCGAATATATGTACATGTAATGCATATGTTCACTCTGCGTTTTTTTTAGCTCGACTATTATATATGGAATATTTATATAGTGAAGCTATCCTACTCACCCCGGCGTCGGCGTTTCCATTAGCGTGAGCGTGAGCGTTGAAATGTTAAAGTTTGCGTACCACCTCAAATATTTCCTATGTCCCTTGACATATTGCTTTTATATTTTGCACACTTCTTTACCAACATGACCCACCTATAACAAGAGCATACAACTGTATCAAGCATTTTGTAAGAATATGGCCCTTTTTTCACTTAGAATATGCATATTCGATAAATCTATGTTAAAGTTGCGTACCACCTCAAATATTTTCTATGTCCCTTGACATATTGCTTTCATATTTTGAATACTTCTTTACCAACATGACCCCAATCTATAAACAGGAGCAGACAACTGTAACAAGCATTTTGTAACACTTAGAATATGCATATTATTGATAAATCTATGTTAAAGTTTGCGTACCACCTCAAATATTGTCTATGTCCTTGTCATATTGCTTTTATTTTGCTTACTTCTTTACCAACATGACCCAAATCTATAAACAAGTGCAAACAACTGTATCAAACATGTTGTTCCCTTTTTATACTTAGAATTTTAAAATTTGGTTAAGTTTTGTGTTTAGGTTCACTTTATTCCTAAAGTACAAAAGCAATTGCTTTCATACTTGCAACACATACTAACTATCATAAGGGGAATGTGCAGGCAAAGTTATGTAACCCTGACAGGCATTTTGACAGAATTGTGGACTCTTTTATACTTAGATAAATTAACATTTGGTTAAGTTTTGTGTTTTGATCCATTTTGCTCCTAAAGTATCATAGCTATTGCTTTCAGACTTTGAAAACTCGCTAGCTATCGTAAGGGGACTGTACAGGGCAAGTTACATAACTCTGGTTGGCATTTTAATGGAATTATGGCCTTTTTTGTCTTAGTAACTTTGAATATTTTGTTAAATTTTGTGTTTCGATCCACTTTACTTCTAAGGTATCAAGGCTATGTCTGTCAAACTTCAAATACCTTCTTACTATCACGAGGGTACCTTTGAATGACCTTGACTCTCAATGTCAAATTAATAAATTTTGATTAAATTGCCATAACTTCTTAATTTATGATCATATTTGGTTCATACTAAGACAAAACAACACTTACCTGACACACCACAGTGGACTCCACCCAAACCACCCCCATGCCCCACCCCCGAATCCCCCCCCTCCCCCCAAAAATAAAATAATAATTTTGTTTTCCTTTTTTATTTTGTTTCTTTTTTTTCTTATTTTGAAAGATCATCTAATAATGACCATACCCCCACATTATACCCCCTCTCCTCAAATATTTATTAATTTATTTTATTTTTTAAGGACCGTCCAACCATCCTTCCCAAGCTATTGCTATCAAACTTGAAATAAATCTTATTAGTTTGCTTTATGTCTTTACAATTGTTCAATAGATTGTGGAAAATATACCTAACTCAGAATCGTCTATAAGTACAATTTCTTTAAACATAAGCGATCGATCAACATGTTTCAATTATGATCCTCTTCCACTTAGAATATGACTATATTACCTTGACCATATTGAATATGAACAATTTTACCATGATTGCTTACGTAATACTGTCATGCACTCGGATAGTCGAGTGCGCTGTCTTCTGACAGCTCTTGTTTAACCTTTTTTTTAAAGCTCTCACATTGTTTTGTATCGAGATTAATATTTACAATTGCCTGACAGCCGGAGATGATTTATAGGGCATTAGTTGTTATTTAACTGTTGGATTTCTTGTTACGCAAGTTTGTTCGGGTAGAAATCGTGACTATCATGGTTATTTTTAACTTACTAAAGAATAGACTTTATAAACAAATCGTGTCCTTGAATATAGCTAGCTGTATCGAAAGTTCGTTTCATTCGAGCGTTTAGAAATGAAAACATAAAACGTTGTTTTGTATCTAGAACATTAAGACCAACGATGGTGTTAAATGTACTAAGCGTCCGAAAAATGTTACATAAGGCAAATAACATGTTGAAGATTGTTGTATTTATTGTCATAGTAAGTATATTAAAGGGGCCTTTTCACGTTTTGGTAAATTAACAAAATAAAAAAAAGTTATTTCAGATTCGCAAATTTTCGTTTTAGTTATGATTTTTGTATGGAAACAGTAAAAAAAACTTAAAATTTATCATGCTCATAAATATCAATTGTATCCATCTTTTGACTATTTAAAAACCTGAAAATTATTAAGCGTTGCAACGCGAACCGATTGAATAATTTGGAGAGTTCTGTTGTTGTCGTTATATTTTTTAAAACTGCGAGGATTGCTAATATAATGTATAAAAAAACATCCTTCATTGTATGAGCACGGATGGCCGAGTGGTAGACGCCAGGAGTCCAGGGTCAGTGGTAACGCAACGGCATAAATATGTGTCTAGAACTGTATACACTCTAATGCACGTTTTTTTTAAACTAACGTGGGAGGGTGGATTTTTATTTTACTGATTTTAATTTATGTCTTCTGTGGATATATGTTTAGTTTTTATGCCCCCGAAGGAGGGCATATAGCCATCGCACTATCCGTCCGTCCGTCCGTCTGTCCGTATGTCTGTCCGTCACACTTTGCGTTTAGGCTTCGAAAAATGCTCATAACTTCCGTGTCGCTTCAGATGTAACCTTCATATTTGGTATACATGTGTATATGGACAAGGCCTTTCCATAAGCACACACATTTTGACCCTTTTGACCTTGACCTTGAACTTAGGGTCCGCCTTTAGGTTTCGAAAAACCTTTATCAAAGCGTTTTTCGGGGGAATATGTCATCCTATGGAGACAGTTCTAGTTAAAAGTTAATTTAACATTTGATATGTTTTGCTATTTTTCCGAGGCATTGTTTTGTTTTATGCATATGTACGTATTTTTGATGGTTGAAGTTAAAGAGCAAATTTGCTCGCTATAAATGACTGTTGGTATTTGTTACGGCCCTTTTGAAGAAGGCGGCATATTCTACTCGCACTGTCCGTCCACTGTATCGTGTTATCGGCGCAAATCTTTCGTGTTGGCGTTTTGCTCAATTTGTAATATGTGACTCGTGTTTTTTTTATCAGATCGAAAGTACGTATGGACACGCAAAAACACATCCTTAATGCATTAAAATGCATTTCGCTTTAGTGGATATGAGATTTTTCATGAAATAATGTGCACATCCTGTTCAAAACATGATATAAAGTATAAAACATGCACATTGATTTATTTCGATTTTTTTCTCGATTCAGCGATGTTCAGTGACGAACACTGACTGCTTATTCGTTCGCTTTGATTCATGCCTATTCGTGTGTCCTAGCTGTTTCAAGTATGCAACGGCATGTTACGAATGCCACGCATGTCTTTAACAAATGCAAATTCATATAAAAATATATGTTTCAAACTTATGTAAAAATCCCTTACAGCCAAATGAACAGCAACATAGGAACTAAAAAAAATAAAGAGATTTGAATGGTTCTTAGTTTTTCAACTTACCTCCGCGCAAATATTTGACTGGTTCCGACTTCTAAAAAGATTGGACAAAAATAAAGCAGCAATGTATACCTCTCTCTTTTTTTTTTAAATTTTCTTATGGTCTTGTCTTAATACCCATACCATGTACTGCATCCCAAAAGGCGTACGCTGTAGGAGATATCCTATGCTGGATCGTTTGTTTATTTTCAAGCTTGTGGTACGATCAGAAACCGGAAAATTGTCCAAGCGTCAACAACCAAACTCACGTCTGCTCAGCGCTGTCGTATGGTAACTTTATCTGCCTCAAAGTTGCGTGTTGTGACTTCTTCCGGAATCAGAACATCGAAGCTCCGGAGTACAACGGAGAACACGATAATGATGCTGATTATGACGTCACCTACTTTGGAATGATGGACAGTGCAGGTATTATCAGAAACGTTCGCGTCCTTTTGACAGTAGAAAAAACTGTTGTGATTGTGTTTCTTTTAACATAATCAACCATCTAAGCAAAGAAACGTCTAGAACCACAATTACCTGGGACCATATTCGCCTGTAACATTTACATTTAATCATCAAAAGAATCCATTTCCTCTAACGCGAAAACTTGATACAGAGTGTACTTCAGTTAAGATTTATCCCTGGAGTCCAACTGACATCTATACCCTACATACCATACAAGATGTTGATCTATATATTTACCACTAAATGATACTTTTTCCCGTTCTCTCTCGCAGGATGTGCTACACCCAAAAGTATTGCA